>NC_071260.1:337500-382500 GCF_023375685.1 Ictalurus furcatus | reverse complement strand
TGAATAAGTGTGTGTAAGTGCATGTGTGAGTGTGTATGTAAGTGCATGTGTGAGTGTGTGTGTGTAAGTGTGTGTAAGTGTGTGTAAGTGCATGTGTGAGTGTGTGAGTGTGTGTAAGTATGTGTAAGTGTGTGTAAATGCATGTGTGAGTTTGTGAGTGTGTGTAAGTGTGTGTAAGTGCATGTGTGAGTGTGTAAGTCTGTGTAAGTGCATGTGTGAGTGTGTGTAAGTGTGTAAGTGTGTGTAAGTGTGTGTAAGTGCATGTGTGAGTGTGTAAGTGTGTGTAAGTGCATGTGTGAGTGTGTATAAGTGTGTGTAAGTGTGTGTAAGTGCATGTGTGAGTGTGTAAGTGTGTATAAGTGTGTGTAAGTGCATGTGTGAGTGTGTAAGTGTGTGTGTAAGTGTGTGTAAGTGTGTGTGTAAGTGTGTAAGTGTGTGTGTATAAGTGTGTGTAAGTGCATGTGTGAGTGTGTAAGTGTGTGTAAGTGCATGTGTGAGTGTGTGTAAGTGTGTGTAAGTGCATGTGTGAGTGTGTGTAAGTGTGTGTAAGTGCATGTGTGAGTGTGTAAGTGTGTATAAGTGTGTGTAAGTGCATGTGTGAGTGTGTAAGTGTGTGTAAGTGCATGTGTGAGTGTGTGTAAGTGTGTGTAAGTGCATGTGTGAGTGTGTGTAAGTGTGTGTAAGTGCATGTGTGAGTGTGTAAGTGTGTATAAGTGTGTGTAAGTGCATGTGTGAGTGTGTAAGTGTGTGTAAGTGCATGTGTGAGTGTGTGTAAGTGCATGTGTGAGTGTGTGTAAGTGTGTAAGTGCATGCGAGTGTGTGTAAGTGCATGTGTGAGTGTGTGAGTGTGTGTAAGTGCATGTGTGTGTGTGTAAGTGTGTGTAAGTGCATGTGTGTGTGTAAGTGTGTGTAAGTGCATGTGTGAGTGTGTGTAAGTGTGTGTAAGTGTGTGTAAGTGCATGTGTGTGTGTAAGTGTGTGTAAGTGCATGTGTGAGTGTGTAAGTGCATGTGTGAGTGTGTGTAAGTGTGTGTAAGTGCATGTGTGAGTGTGTGTAAGTGTATGTGTGAGTGTGTAAGTGCATGTGTGAGTGTGTGTAAGTGTGTGTGAGTGTGTGTAAGTGCATGTGTGAGTGTGTAAGTGCATGTGTGAGTGTGTAAGTGTGTGTAAGTGCATGTGTGAGTGTGTAAGTGTGTGTAAGTGCATGTGTGAGTGTGTAAGTGGATGTGTGAGTGTGTAAGTGTGTGTAAGTGCATGTGTGAGTGTGTAAGTGCATGTGTGAGTGTGTGTAAGTGCATGTGTGAGTGTGTAAGTGTGTGTGAGTGTGTTTAAGTGTGTGTAAGTGTGTGTAAGTGCATGTGTGAGTGTGTAAGTGCATGTGTGAGTGTATGTAAGTGTGTGTAAGTGTGTGTAAGTGCATGTGTGAGTGTGTAAGTGTGTGTGAGTGTGTTTAAGTGTGTGTAAGTGTGTGTAAGTGCATGTGTGAGTGTGTAAGTGTGTGTAAGTGCATGTGTGAGTGTGTAAGTGCATGTGTGAGTGTATGTAAGTGTGTGTAAGTGTGTGTAAGTGCATGTGTGAGTGTGTAAGTGTGTGTGAGTGTGTTTAAGTGTGTAAGTGTGTGTAAGTGTGTGTAAGTGCATGTGTGAGTGTGTAAGTGTGTGTGAGTGTGTTTAAGTGTGTGTAAGTGTGTGTAAGTGTGTGTAAGTGCATGTGTGAGTGTGTAAGTGCATGTGTGAGTGTGTGTGAGTGTGTGTAAGTGTGTAAGTGCATGTGTGAGTGTGTGAGTAAGTATGTATGAGTGTGTAAGTGCATGTGTGAGTGTGTGAGTGTGTGTGAGTGTGTTTAAGTGTGTGTGTAAGTATGTGTGAGTGTGAAAGTGTGTGTGTGAGTGTAAGTGTGTGTGAGTGTGTGTGTGTGTGTTTCAGCACTCACCCACACTTTTCCGGACTGTTCTGGTGTTATCCCGGAGTCGTCGCGGTCATCATGGCAACAGCAGAGGAGAAATAATTTACCCGGTGATTAAAGGCTTATAAACGCTCCCTGATGTATATTTATTTAACTAACTCCAACCTCCACTTTATGAAAGCAAAAACAGCAGGAAAAACTTACACACACACACACACACACACACACACACACACGTTCCACCCTTATTCTTCCACTTGCTGGAGTTTTAATGACTTTCTGCAAAATAAAGAGGTTAAAGTCCTGACTGTGTCCCGAACACTCACGCTTCATAGAGGAGTTATTATTAGGTTTGTACTTCTGGTACTGGGTTTTATTTTATTTTTTAATACAGTAATTTGTGTATTTCAGAGGCTGAAAGTGTTTATTCTTTTTTGTCTCCTTGACTCTCTTATCCATAAAGACTGAGCTTGCCCGATCTGAGAGGCTGAGAACCGTGACATTAACTCTCAGGAACACTGGTGTTAGGGGTAGGGGTAGGTGCACAGGTAAAGCAGTTTAATCCATACATCATCAACCTGTTTAACTGAAAAACATGTAAACATACATAAACATAACCCTCGTACGTAAACATACATAAACATAACCCTCGTACGTAAACATACATAAACATAACCCTCGTACGTAAACATACATAAACATAACCCTCGTACGTAAACATACATAAACATAACCCTCGTACGTAAACATACATAAACATAACCCTCGATGTTATCAGGTAATGATACAATCAGTACAGGTGAGTAGTCACATGATTAATTTGGACAGGTGAAGTCAGATGACAGACTTTGCTTTCCAACCATATTAGGTAATAAACTAAATCTATATGATGACTAAATCAGACACAGTTACAGAAAAGGGGAGGAGAATCAAACTTGTATGAAGGTTATAAAGGTTAGGTCTAGACTGAGGGGCGGGGCTAACATTTACACCTTTCCTTATCACTTCATTTCTATCAAATTGAATTCAGTCGAACCGTGCTCATTTACATTTTAATGACTGAAGGTGTTGTCCGAACGTATAAACATTCTATTATCCCAAAACGCTCATTCTGTCATTAATGTTTATGGAAGATTCCATGATCAGGATGACATTTTGTCCCATGTTGAAAACTTTCATTTAAAAAAAAAAAGTTTTCATTTTTTAGAAGTTACTACAGGGGCTAAATAGTGATATTAGGCACATTTTTACAATTGTATTGCTAACGAATTAACAGAAATGTTGAGAATATTGCTAAACATTGAAGAGAAGGTAAGTGGTATAGTAGATATTATTATTATTATTATTATTATTATTATTATTATTTGATGTAAAACATGCTATTTATTTCCATTAATCTTTCCTCAGTCTGAATCTGGATTACAGTCTACTATCGTCTGTTTCAGCTCCTTCTGTTTATGCAAACACACACACACACACACACACACACACACACACACACACACACACACACCTCCATTTATATATTTCTCCATCTGCACAGATGCAAAAGCACAAAAGCTATCTGAATACTAATAAACCCGTGCAAGAGAACACATCAGCTTTATGAATCTGCGTGTCATGAGTCACGGAGCGACGCAGTGCAGAAAGATAAAAGATTAAAAATGTCCTCAGGACTGCGGAAGGTAATAAAGGTGTTTTCACACCGATGTTCCGCTTCATCAATTCCATTTTCAGTGGAAATGAAAAGGAACTGTGTATGAGGTCACTAAACTGCATGAAATTGTCCTTTTTATTTCAGATAAGAGATGCTGATGTGCATTAGAATTTGCTCTCTGGTGTAAAAGACTTCCTGCTTTGAATGCAAGATTTGTGTGTGTGTGTGTGTGTGTGTGTACACATATACAAGCACAAAAATAAACAGCATTTATTGATTAACATTTTCTGTTTCTGACATGTTAATATATATATATATTATTATAACCTGTTAAAATATTACACACCGTTAAAGCCTAGAACTACTAATTCTATTCATTATCTCAAAACTCTCACTCACTATCTGAAAATATTTATGTTTCCCAAAATTTTGACATGCAGTATTACCTCAGAAGGTAGACTAATTATCTTAAATGAATTCATCTCAAACCTAACTTATCTCAAAATTCTGACTGATTATCTCAAGATGGAGTTATTATCTTGATATATGTACACATCTCAAGTTAGACCTCTCAGGACCCGTTCCAACATTTTATCTAAGTGCCGAGTTATCTCAATATTTTACTGACCTGAAACCTTAGATTCATCTCAACCGTGTACCGTATTATCTCAAAATTCCCACGTATCTCAAAACATTGACATCTGTTATCTCAAACACATCAATTTAAATTTAAAGTACATGAGAACATTGTTGACATTTTTTTTTTAACTTTTTTTTATCTTCAATTAGTGACGTATTATCTTAATAATTCGTCAAAACTTCAATTATTTATTAAAAAAAAACAAAAATAATAACAACGACAAAATAATAAGGATAATAAGTGCAATTTTTGAGCTATGTGTTTAGTGTAGGGCGCACGGTGGCCACCACCGCACACCTCCAGGGTCCGGGGTTCGATTCCCACCGTGGCCCTGTGTGTGCGGAGTTTGCATGTTCTCCCCGTGCTGCGGGGGTTTCCTCCGGGTACTCCGGTTTCCTCCCCCAGTCCAAAGACATGCATGGTAGGCAGATTGGCGTGTCTAAAGTGTCCGTAGTGTATGAATGTGTGTGTGAATGTGTGTGTGTGATTGTACCCTGTGATGGATTGCCACCCGCCTCGTGCCTGGAGCCTATCCCTGGGATAGGCTCCAGGTTCCCCGTGACCCTGAAAAGGATAAGCGGTATAGAAGATGGATGGATGGATGTGTTTAGTGTAAATGTCCCTGTGTGTATTATGATAGTGAGAGTTACAGAATAACCACAGCGGACTGGGAGATTGTGGGAGATTGAAGGAGATTATGTATTCAGCTCAGGCCGGCTCTGTTCTTGGTTCAGTGCCTCTGTAAGTGTTTGTGTTTGAGAAAGTGACAGTGATTTTATTTCCTGTGGCAAGGGCACTTGGGCAAGGGGACATGTGCGATCAGGTCAGAACGACATTCAGTGACATTACCGAGAGCTTTGACACCAGCCATGTGTACGAGATCTCTTCACCGCATTCTCTCGTTTCTTCTCTCAGTGTAGACCGAATTGGAGTCACTCACCATCTTCAGCACTACAAGTGAGGAGATCAGTGCTGTCGTTCCTGCTGAGTGTGAAGTGTTTATCAGACACAACATCAGACACAAACTCCATTCACACTCGGGGGGAGATTGGGGTGGGGGGGTTGAGTAGAACATCAGTTCTAAAAACAGTTTTGTTTTATTGAATAAACTCTGACCAGTTTAAAGTGTTTCAGATTAAAGTGTGAAACCTTCCCACTGAAACATAATTCAAATTCACTCCGGCAGCTGATGATGTCATAACGAGTGGTACAGCAGCCGACCAATCAGCAGCTTCGATTCAACTCATTACAGCTTTCTTTTCCCAGCATTCGTTCATTCTCGTTGTGTTGTAATAGTGAAAATATAACTCGAGCTTTACTGGACAGTAATGTGTGGTTACACACCGAGCAGAGAGTGTTGCAGGCTCCACCAGGGGGCAGTGTTACACCTTTTGTTTATTATTCGGTCTACGCTACGGTTCATCTGTTTTATAGGAAATATTCAATCCTGACAATGCTGTCCTCCGAGAGCCTTCTCTCAGATGTTACAGCTGATCTCATAAATGATACATTTACATTTAAAACGAACAGACATGTCCCGAGATCACCAGCTGAAATCCTGACGCTGCCTCAGCCATCCGTGGCGTCAGGAGCTGAGGGAGCAAAATTGGCTGTGCTGTCTGGGTGTAAGGGGCATACTGTCTCTCCCCTGTCAATCACAACTAATCACACTAGCCATGATATCGTGGGCGTGATATCGTGAGCGATGGTTGGTTGGTTTCACGTGTCTCAGAGGAAAGTGTTATCCTTCACCCTCCCTGGTTTCTAGCTGTCCGAACCTGGGGAAGATGCTCGCTGGTGGCTGGGATATAGCAGGTGATCAAACTAGAGAGAAAAAGAACTTGGAGGCAAGAACTACATGCAGCTGATTTTAATTTCTGAATGTGAATCTTATAAAAGCAACTGAAGCAGCTGTGTAACCTGACTCTGAACCCGAGGAACTTTCCCTCATGTCTGAATACGGCTCTGTATACATTACCACCAACACCAAATGACCAAACTGGGGAGAAAATGGGGGGAAAAAGCAGACGTGGCATTTCAACATGTAGATAACTGATTAGATTAGATGTAGTTAAAAATAAAAGAATCTCTGCTGAAAAAACAAACAATAGAAACCCTCGTAAAATTTGTGATGTTTTAATGGTTATAATGGGAATTGTATTAGTCTTAATGGAAACTGTAATGGTCCCTGTGGGTGTTTACTGGTAATTTGTTGCCTTCTATTGGTTACATGTTATATCTGGTGGATACCATTAAGGACCAGTAATGGCAATGGTTTTAATGGTTAGCTGATGGTTTGTAAAGGTATTTGTAGTGGAAACCATTAGAATGTCTGTGACGGTTTCTGTTGTTTTTTTCAGCAGGTACGATTTACTGTAAACGGGATTCAATCCTGCACTTGCACGGTCCGGTCAGTCATACAGTAGTGGAGTGAAGTTTGTTTCCCATAACCGCACGTATTCCTCTTATACCACCGCATTTTACCAACAATTACAAAGTTTTATTTATTAAAGAACGACACGTCGTACTTTTCACCCATTTATAGTTACGCTACATTTAATCTCTGTGACACGAGTTCGTTCCTGTTCTCACTTACACTATAGCAGCTGTAAACACTTGTTCCCTCACCAGTCTCTCTCTATTCTCTCTCTCTCTATTCTCTCTCTCTATCTATCCTCTCTCTCTATTCTCTCTCTATTCTCTCTCTCTATCTATCCTCTCTCTCTATTTTCTTTATCCTCCCTCTCTATTCTCTCTCTCTCTATCTATCCTCTCACTCTATCCTCTCTCTCTATCTATCCTCTCTCTCTATTCTCTCTCTATTCTCTCTCTCTATTCTCTTTATCCTCCCTCTCTATTCTCTCTCTCTCTATCTATCCTCTCTCTCTATCCTCTCTCTCTATTCTCTCTCTCTATCTATCCTCTCTCTCTATTCTCTTTATCCTCCCTCTCTATTCTCTCTCTCTCAATCTATCCTCTCACTCTATCCTCTCTCTCTATTCTCTCTCTCTCTATCTATCCTCTCTCTCTATTCTCTCTCTATTCTCTCTCTCTATCTATCCTCTCTCTCTATCTATCCTCTCTCTCTATCTATCCTCTCTCTCTATTCTCTTTATCCTCCCTCTCTATTCTCTCTCTCTCTCTATCTATCCTCTCACTCTATCCTCTCTCTCTATCTATCCTCTCTCTCTTCTCTCTCTCTATTCTCTTTATCCTCCCTCTCTATTCTCTCTCTCTCTATCTATCCTCTCTCTCTATCCTCTCTCTCTATCTATCCTCTCTCTCTATTCTCTTTATCCTCCCTCTCTATTCTCTCTCTCTCAATCTATCCTCTCACTCTATCCTCTCTCTCTATTCTCTCTCTCTCTATCTATCCTCTCTCTCTATTCTCTCTCTCTCAATCTATCCTCTCACTCTATCCTCTCTCTCTATTCTCTCTCTCTCTATCTATCCTCTCTCTCTATTCTCTCTCTCTCTATCCTCTCTCTCTATTCTCTCTCTCTATCTATCCTCTCTATCTATCCTCTCTCTCTATTCTCTCTCTATTCTCTCTCTCAATCTATCCTCTCACTCTATCCTCTCTCTCTATTCTCTCTCTCTCTATCTATCCTCTCTCTCTATTCTCTCTCTCTCTATCTATCCTCTCTCTCTATTCTCTCTCTCTCTATCCTCTCTCTCTATTCTCTCTCTCTATCTATCCTCTCTCTCTATTCTCTTTATCCTCTCTCTCTATTCTCTCTCTCTCTATCTATCCTCTCTCTCTATTCTCTCTCTCTATCTATCCTCTCTCTATTCTCTCTCTATCTATCCTCTCTCTCTATTCTCTTTATCCTCTCTCTCTTATCCTCTCTCTCTATTCTCTCTCTCTCTATCTATCCTCTCTCTCTATCCTCTCTCTCTATTCTCTTTATGCTCTCTCTCTTATTCTCTCTCTCTTTATTCTTTCTCCTCAAGTTAATAAGAGAAAATTAATCTCAGTGTGTGTGAGTGAGAAACAGTAGAGAAGTGTAAACTCCTCTGTGTTGAAGATGTGGAAAAACTTAAAGTTACAGCTTCACCTCTGACTGTTACACAGCGCTGACACTGGAGACTCCTTCCATACACGTTACATAAACATCTCCTTACAGAAAACTTCACCATGTCAACGACAGAAACGATAACGAGAACGAGCGCACTAATATAAACCTGTCAGAGCTGCTGATTTCAAACTTCTGTCAGAAATGTTCTGTACGCTGATTTTCTCTGTTTAAGCATAATCTTAACACACACACACACACACACACACACACACACACACACACACACACACACATGCCATGAACACAGCGATCCATCAGAATAAACACAGTGTAAAATGTCAGCTGTGTTATTTAGGGGACTATTGAGATAAATGAACATTTCCTCGTGACTCAGAGACCCATGAGGAAAACGCATGAAGGAAACTAAAGCCACACACACACACACACACACACACACACATACACACACACATACACACACACACACACACACACACACACAGACACACACACAGACACACACACAGACACACACACAGACACACACACACACACACAGACACACACACACACACACACACACACACACACACGCACACACACAGTATAAAATTAACTTCAGTATGTTTCACATTAATCACAAACAAACCCAGGGTTTAATCTACAAACATATCAACATTGTTCATGTCCAGATTCACTGAGGATCAGTAACGTCTGGTGGTCTGATAGTGTGTGTACAACAGATCAGATAACACACACACACACACACACACACACACACACACACACACACACACACTAGTGCTGACGTTTTGATGTATTGCTATAATTAGTTTTGGAGGAATATGTGAAAAACATTGTGATTTTAATCGAAACAGCTCTTCTTCTGTTTGTATTTATTTTTTACTCTTTATTAAATATTGATTTACGGCGTATCTGAGACAAGAACAGTGTTGTTGCACCTGAATTTGATTTTATTATAATTTTCATTGTTTCTTTGAGTGTGTAGAATGTGGAAGGAAGGAAAGAAAATAAATGACTGGAGTAAAATAGAAAATGTGTAGTAAGGCCACAATTACTGATGTTTCCTTTAATTAGGGGAAAAAAGCAGTTAATGTTGAATGATGTAACGGTATGTGTGTGTAATTATTTCTGGATATTTGCAAAGACAAAGGCTCTGACTGGCAGCTTGAAGCCAAAGCTCCGCCTCCCAGATTATTAACACACTCCTCTAATATCATTTACTCCTCCATATACTCCTCTAATAAACTCAATTTTCGTTGAGTTTCGCGTTAATCCACTGAGGTCTGAAACGTTGCCTGTAACATGAGATGTCTGATAAAATTCTTTTACTTAATGTTCATTTATCTCTAGATCGTCTCACACACATCACAGATACCTGGTTACACTTTACTCACTGTAAATCTGTAACATACCTGACCTCAGGTAGAGTGGGGATCCTAAAAAGTGAACTCGTAATCCAAAATCCTAAACATTAAGGCATTTAGAATCGTTAAACAAAGCCACAGAGCGATCAACAATTTTACATTTATAAATTTATCCCTAATGAGGAAGCCAGAGGAGAACAAGCAGAACATCTCAAGGTGATCAGCCATAATAAAGATTCAGAACTTACTCAGGTATAGCAGTGTGTCGCAAACGATCCATTACAGACATGTGATTATACCACGAAAAACCAGGAAGTAAACAGGAAGTGAAGGTAAGACGTTATACTCATATTCTGGTGAGTAGGACCTCTTCTGGCAGGGAGAGGAATTGTCCCGAATACTTGTTACAAAGTCTTTCACAATGACTGACGTTATATACATATAAATATTTCCATCCATCCATTTTCCGTAGCGCTTACACACCTACACAGACACCCTGGACGGGGTACCAACCCAAAACACACACATTATGGACAATTTAGAAATACCAGTCAGCCTACACTCTCAGAAAGGGTGTGTTAATATCTTACACACTTTTTGTGTTATTACTATTTCAACGCATGTTGTGTAAAATTATCCAATAAATGAAAGAGAAAAACATTTCTCACGAGTGACCGACACAACGCGTGTTAAATTATTGTCCAGTCACTGTTCTTTCCATCACTTCTGTGATAAACGTCAATCATTTGAACTGGTTAATTTTTTTAGCTATTAAAACAGATTTACAGAACGAAGCAGTCTTTCTTTTTTTGTTTCTTTCTTATTTTTCTTTCTTTTTTCTTTCGCAAACCTCCTTTTCAGTCACAATGTAAAAATCTTCCTCAGATGAGAAACATACGATATGACGTCATCAAAAACAGCATCAATATTCATTAACATGCCAACTTTATATAAGAATATTCATTATCATGATAAACACGAATCATATATAAATATTCAGTAGCATAAACAACATCAGTTGTGTATGAATATTCATGAGGCCAAGCGAGCACGACCTGGGTCTGCGATTTTCAAAGCTAATCCTTTTAAACTTTCAATCATTGAACAATCTTCTAAAAATTAAATGAACCGTTGATGAACATTATATTTTATTTTATTTATTTTCCACGTCAGGATTTTGCTGAAGTGCTGAATCAGTGTTGGACTGATGAATCAGTGTAAATGTTCTGATTATAGTTCTGATCCAATGCTGTTTAATTTTCATGAATATTTTAATTGCGATGAGACAGAAGGATTATTATGGTCTGTATGAGCTGAAATAAATGGATGCCCTTCATTTTGTGATACCAGAGAGAAAGCATGAGGATAGTACTCTTTATGAAATGACAAGAGTTTATGTAAAACCTGGTGTAGTGTAATGTCCTTATATCAATTAATTAGGTCCATTATTAATGCTTTAATTCCATCCATGAGATTTAAGATAAAATGAGATAAAGAATTCATGAAATTAGGTAAGATACACTCAGAGGTCATAAAGTGAGATAACAGGATAACATGATGATAAGATGAGATCAGATGAGATAAAATGACATGAGATTAGATAAGGTGAGATGAGATTTGAGATACAATAAAATGAGGTGAGATAAGATGAGATCAAACAAGATGAGAAAAAAATGAGAAGAGATAACATGGGGATAAAATCAAGTTGAGATAAGATGAAAGAAAATAAGATCAGAAGATGAAATAAGGTAACTTAACTTACGTAAAATAACAAGATAAGATGAGATACAGTAGCAGAAGATGAGATAAGATGAGATACAGTAGCAGAAGATGAGATAAGATGACATACAGTAGCAGAAGATGAGATAAGATGAGATACAGTAGCAGAAGATGAGATACAGTAGCAGAAGATGAGATAAGATGAGATACAGTAGCAGAAGACGAGATAAGATGAGATACAGTAGCAGAAGATGAGATAAGATGAGATACAATAGCAGAAGATGAGATACAGTAGTAGAAGATGAGATAAGATGAGATACAGTAGCAGAAGATGAGATAAGATGAGATACAGTAGCAGAAGACGAGATAAGATGAGATACAGTAGCAGAAGATGAGATAAGATGAGATACAGTAGCAGAAGATGAGATACAGTAGCAGAAGACGAGATAAGATGAGATACAGTAGCAGAAGATGAGATAAGATGAGATACAGTAGCAGAAGATGAGATACAGTAGCAGAAGACGAGATAAGATGAGATACAGTAGCAGAAGATGAGATAAGATGAGATACAGTAGCAGAAGATGAGATAAGATGAGATACAGTAGCAGAAGATGAGATACAGTAGCAGAAGATGAGATAAGATGAGATACAGTAGCAGAAGATGAGATAAGATGAGATACAGTAGCAGAAGATGAGATACAGTAGCAGAAGATGAGATAAGATAACTGGGAAAATGTGTGGTACAAACTCCAAATTATTGCTCATTATTTTCTTCCTAATATCTACAGCCTGTCAGGAGTTTAACATTCAGTTGTAATGAAATAAGGGTTCTACAAGGGTTCTGTAAGGGTGCATTGGGGTTCTTAGGCTTGTAAATATAAAAATACACAGTTGTAGGGTTCTGCATAGAACTTGTATGGTTTTCTCCAGAGAAACATCCCATGAGATTATAAGAATTGTGTTTTTTTTTTTTATTTATTTAGTTATGCGATGAATGATACAATAATTTCTGCTTAATATTTGTTAAAGGTTATCGTTAAACCCTAATAGAACCTCAAAAACAAACAAAGAGATTAAAAGCAGTTGTTGTGTGGATTGTGGATATGCAGCTTTACTGCTGTATCTGCACTGACATGTGAAACGTGATTAAAATGTGACTCTTTTTGTGGCAAACGTATAAAACATGTCAGTCATAAACACGCTGCCGTGATCTGACTGTAACTCCACTCCAGCACAAACTGATCGTATTTCCTGTTTACGGTTCTATAAAATTCCACAGTGAGAACCCCGTTGTGGCCCATGACCTTGAGAAAATGTGACTCGCAAACACAAACCCAGTGCTGGTTTTATTTAGTGTGTTATTGTGGATCAGAGCTTGTTGTTGTAGGACGACGTTAATAACAGCGTAGACTCAAACATGATGAAGTGGAGAGTCTATCACACTGGCATGATGCTACAGGCTAATACCCTGTAACAGACAACGTAAAGCTCGATTTGCGCGATTTTAGACTCACCATTGTTCAACTGTGTTTGACATGACCTTAACTGGGGTTTCAGCAATATTCTCGAAAACACACAAAAGACCTGAAACTAGCATGGAAATTTGGGCTATATAAAAAGTCCCATTCCCTCCTTCCCAAGCTTTGCTATCTATTTTACATAGAAATGTTTCTGTACATCATAGACACACTGACTGCATTTACACTTTGCCTTTCTTGTTGGAATTCATCAGATTATTTTCATTTATTTCAGATTATTTGCTATAAAACACGATCTTGGAGGAAGTGGGTGCTTTTAATCTAGCCCAATCTGGCAACCCTGTCAATAACTGGATAATAACTGATGTTGATGTGAGGAGACTCCAGTTCCAGTTCATCCCAAAGGTGTTCAGTGGGGTTTGAGATCAGGGCTCTGTGCAGGACACTCGAGTTCTCTGATTTTCTTCCAGCCTTCACACCACGTCTTCATGGAGCTCGCTTTGTGCACAGGAGCGTCGTCATGCTGGAACAGCGTTCGGGATTCTTAGTTCCAGTGAAGGGAAACTGAAATAGAGACATTCTATACAACTGTGTGCTTCAGACTTTGTGGTAAGAGTTTGGGAAAGGACCTCATATGGGTGTGATGCTCAGCGGTGCACATACTTTTGCCCGTATAGCGCATTTAATTCATATCTAAATTCCTATCAATTTGATTCATTCTCCAACTCTTAGGACTTTTTTGTAGAAAATAATAACATTATGTATTAAATAGGATGTATTAATAAACAGCTGTGTGTGAACACGGATTCTGTACACGCATTAAACACGCTAATGGGAATTTTATAGCCGTGTTTCTCAGATTACCAATAAACACAAATACGTTTACAAGCAAAACAGCTTCGAGATGGAAAAAGACAAGAAACAAACCACATTACAGTGTGTGTGTGTGTGTGTGTGTGTGTGTGTGTGTGTGTGTGTGTAAGAGAGAGAGAATTATGATAAAAGGAGTCATCTGACAGATTTCTCTAGAGAGAGCATATTCAATATAAAAAGAGAAAATAAAATGAAATAAATTGGATTCTGGTGTATAAGGCACAATAGACTCATTTTATTCTCCTGAAAATGTCTTTTTCTCCTGGTGTACTTGCGTTCTTGTGTAAATGTCAGATCCACTGCAGTGTAAGAAGGAGGATAAAGGATTTTTTCTCCTGCGCAGTTGTTACTGCTGATGGTTTCTTTCCTGTGTGCTGATAATAATTTACTTTCAGTGTAATAAATTATTGAAGCTGCGTTTAGACTCCATCGTAAATCGTTCCGTTCTCTCTCGGTTATTAATGGAAAGGGCTTTAACACTGTTTCTTTAAACCCAGCGCTCGTTTGATGGCCGTGTTCTCCATTAAAGATCAAACACATTAGAGACCATCTGCTCAGAAGACCAGCACAGAATCGGACTGAAATCGGGTTGGATTTGACCCCAAGTTCCCGAGACAGCGATGCTATCCTACACTAAATTCATTTTAATTCGGTTCACTGATTCTGTTGTAATTTACATGAATGAAGCTGTAATTAACGTGGACTCTGAATGACACCCTCATCAATCCCCCTTTCCTCTAGACAGGAACTCAGGAAGTGGATTTTAAAGATACTAAGATTTTAAAATATTGCTGCCTATTCTTTTACTTTCTTTCAATAAGAATAGGTTTGTTACTGATATACCTGCATCATGAAATAGTAATAATAATAATAATAATAATAATAATAATAATAATAATAATATTTGCTATTGATGCTGTAACTAATTTCGTAACTTGTTCTGAATTGTTGAACTTTTTAAAAGCATTCTCAAGCTCTTCTTTCAGGACAGGGTGTCTAGCTGCTTATTCTGCCAGACCTCACTGGAACTGTTCTGGACATTTATCAGCTTCCTGTGGCGCTGCGCTGATGGAGCAGAGAGTGATGTGAACTACACCATAGCTGCCAACCCCTCTAAAAATAAGAAGGTAAGCTCCTGTGTTGCGTTGTTGCAGCAGGAACAGGAACCTTGGAAGCAGTAGGCTTGGAAATGAGAAAAAAAAAACAAGTTAAAGGAACGGGCAGTGGGCATAAGCTCAATTCAAGAGCTTTTTAGCAATAATGCAACAGCATATTATATTAAAGATTCAATATTCAACTTGCTGCAGTAGAAAATAGAGACAAAATAATAGTAGAGAAAATAAAGTACACTTAAAATAGTATATAAAAGTATAAAGGTTCAAAGTATATATAAACAAATAAAAATTAATAGCGAAGCTCCGAGGTATAGCTGCCTCACGTACAGAGACAGACGCTGATGTTCTCTCTCTCTTGAGGAAACCTGAGTATTGAGATCACCGAGAACGCAGATATCCTGCCGTCCTCCAATGAGAAAGTAATGAAGGAGTGCAGCTCAGCAGCAGTCCAGTGAGCTGATTCAAAGAACATGCAAAGAACATGAAGCATTAAGATTGTGATTAGATCCAAATTCTGGATCGTGATTGGTCAGAAGGTGTTGATTAATACGCTCATTCTGATACATTATCGTTTCCATAGTAACGGCTCATTCATAGGGACGTGAAAATATGTCAAATGTTTTATTCCTTACTTCAAACCCTGACATGTTTCAGAATATCATATGATCACGTTCCTGAATTGTGAGTTGATTTTGAGATCATGATATGATGTGAAATGTAAAAATGTAAATATGTAAATATAAAATGAACTTTATATCCCAACAGCCAATTTAATTGTCTTCTTTTTTTTAATGACTGTATTTTTTATTATGGCGGTATGGACAGTATAGAGACAAGGTGATGTCAGCCATTGCAATAATATGTTTGAGAAGTTCGCCCAAAACATCCATCATTTGTACACCTCTAGAAATTACATCTTTTCAGCAGTGCATGGTTGCAGGCAAAACATTTTTTCCAAAGAAATAGGCAACATCTGCTCATAAAATCACAGACACGTCTAGCCACATGGGCGTATAATGATCAGTCCGCATTTACGCTTGTCAAGTAACCGCAGATAAAATTTCTCAGGGTTGGAGAACGAGGGAGACGAAAATAAAATAAAATGAGCAGTAAGGGATGAAATTACAGCAGCACCCCATGGAGAACTAATGCGGCCCGAATAGGGCTTTATAAGCCGGATTTACCCTGCTGAGAGTGGACGGCTTTAGGCAGCAGGAATAAAAAGGAGAATTAGAGTGTAAAGACTGCAATTACACACCTTTAGCGAGCTAAAGCTGTCATGAAGGCAGAAAAGAAATTGAGAAAAGAGAGAGTGGAGAAAGCGAGAAGGAGCACTCGTCTGACAGCTGTGAAGTTCTCTCAGCTTCGCCCTCCAGCTGTGAAGCAGGAAGAGACGTGATAATTATTACAGTCTGTAATCAGCCGAGTTTAGAAAAGGAACGATCGGCGTAATTAGACGTGTCTGATTGGTCTCAGGACCGGAAAAGGTCTGATCTCTGAGAGAGAGTCAAATACAGAGTTCACTCGGATGCAGAACTCCAGAAAAGATCAGAAAAGGCGAGGCACTACAAGTGAACAGTGTCATTAAAACAAACAAACAAACAAACAAACAAACAGAAATTTTACATCTTTGTTAGTGGATTGCTGATATTCTGAATGATGTATTTTTTACATTTGTATTCTTTCTTTCTTTCTTTCCAAAACTTTCCTCAATTTTCTTTCTTTCTTTCTTTCTTTCTTTACAATCTTTCCTCCTTTTATCTTTCTTTCTATCTTCCAGAAAAGATCAGAAAAGGCGATGCACTACAAGTGAACAGTGTCATTAAAACAAACAAACAAACAAACAAACAAACAAAAAAACAAACAAACAAGCAGATATAATTACATCTTTGTTAGTGGATTGCTGCTATTCTGAATGATGAAGTACTTTTTGCATTTGAACTTTATCAATGATATAATTTGCATATTTAATAACCAAAATGACATTTTATTGTTCTTGGAATTAAAACATTTATTTAAAAAATATTTCTTCTTTTACTGGTGTTTTATTTGGTCTCTTTCTTTATATGCTATATATTGTTTTGTTAACTTTAACTGTGTTTTAGCGATTAAATTTACATATTTATTTACCTATTAAACTGTTTAATCCACTGTGAAGATGTTTACTTTTTGAAACTTTATGACATATTCAGTATAAAATTGAACAGAAATCCAACAATAATCAGCGTTTGGAGAAATTCCTCTGAAATAAAATTCTAAATACAGACCCGAGTGAACGTGAAGAACTTCATAAACTCACCTAAAACTGAGACGTCTGGTTCTGTACAGAAAAAGAAAACTCTTATTCATTAACTTTAGAAAGTTAAAAGCATTATTAAACAAGTTGACTGTAAATTATATATAATATCATTACTAATATTATCTTTTTTTTTTTTTTTTACAGTGCACTCACATGTTAAATTTGGAAATATTCTAATGATTATATTCCAGTGAGATCAAGTTCAACATGCAAACTATTAAAAGGTAATAATAATAATAATAATAATAATAATAATAATAATAATAATAATAATAATAATGTGAGTATTAAGTTCACTGTAAAATGATGTAATAATGCATTATTTTGATTGTTTACGCTGCACATATAAATACCTGTATACTCGTTGTTGTGTTTTGGATGGATTGCGGTGAACATAAGAAAGTGAAAGTGATGTCATCGGTGTGATTCTGAGAGAAACGAGTGTAAAAGTTCAGTCTGGATGAGAGTTAAGAGTCTAATGAAAGAGAAGAGCATGAGCAGACTCAGCAGCGTGCGGTGATAAATCATAAATTGGGTAATAATTGCACGCGGCTGCGGTTAGCCGAGGCTACGAGTCTTGCGCCGTTGGGCTTAGCGTGAAAAGTGAATATTAACGGAGACGTGCTTTAATCTGGGAGAAGAATAAAAGCTCATCTCATCTCTCAGACTGATGAGAACGATCCTGATTGTCGGACGCTTCGATTCGTCACGTTGCACGCGGCGTTTGTTCTTCACTGCGTGTTTATATCCTGGTTAGCATGAGCGATGATGAGTTAGCGATATTTGTAACAGAGGAGGGGATTAAAGGTGCTTCCTGTGTGTAATTAAAGCTGCAGACTGGAACACTGATTACAAACACACTTTACACTCACATCATTTATTATTCATTTTATTTCCTTTTTTTATAAAAAGGGGATGTAACCATTATTCAGTTATATCACTGCACAGTGTTCTGATTGGCTGAGAGCAGATGATAACTCCCAAGGGGCGGAGCTTAGGGTAAATCTGGCCAGCGAATAGCAAACTTGAGCGCTTAGCATCAAATGTTCATTTAGCAACATTAGCCAAAATAGTTCTAACTACATCCACCATTCTTTCTTTTTTCTTTCTATATTTCTTTCTTCTTTCCTTCCTTTATTTTTCTTTCCAGTTTTCTTTTTTTTGTTCTTTTTCTTTTCAATCTTCAATCTTCTCCTTTTTTCCTTTCTTTTTTCCTCATATTATCTGTGGTGCTCAGTGGAACCTTTTCTCCCTGAACATGACTCATTGCAGAAAATAAGGAAATGAGAGCTTTATCTCTCCTGGTTGTAAAATATCCAGATCTTCTCCAATATGGATTTGGAACATTTCCAGACTTTTCCGGAGCTCTACACAACAAACCTGAAGGAATAAAGAATATTTATTGTGAAGTAGAACACTTACAGGAAAGTCAAAAACAAAAACAAAGAAAAGTTCATTATTAGTATGAGAATCATTATTTTTGGGCAAAATTCAAACTCTAGCAGTTTAAAGCTTTGACTGTGTGTGTGTGTGTGTGTGTGTGTGTATGTGTGTGTGTGTGTGTGTGCGTGTGTGCGTTCAAACACTGGAAATAATTGACGCTGTCAGGGCCGTGGGCGAGCGATGGCCTGCCATGTTGGCTGAACGCTCTAATAAACACTGTCCAGAGGAATCGTGGGTAATTTATTCATGTGCTGTCGCTCTTTATTTACACTCGAGAGGAAAACACAGAGCCGACGGAGTTCACTTCAGCGTCTTCATCATGTTTCATAACTCATTTATTACAATATACAGTAATATCACTATTATAACATTGGTATGACCAATCCTCAGCTCTGATTGGCTGCTTTCCTTACACTGACACGCCTCTCATTTAAATCCCTGCTGCTGTAACCATGGCAACAAACCTAAGTAATGTTTTGTAGTAGTAATTATCCTAATTAAAATGTTTTAATTATGAACAATAAAGTAATAAAATGATAATGTAATGGAATGATAAAGGAGTGAGATAACCGTTGAGATGTAACCATAGCAACAATCATAACTGTAGCTAAATAAATTAACTGTCATTCTACTATTTTCATCTTTCTATCTTTTGTTCTTTTCCGTTTTTCTTTCTTCCATTTATACTTTTGTTCAATCTTTTCCCTAGTTATCTTTCTCTCTTATATTTGATCTTTTCTGTGGTTTTTGTTTCGTTTTGTTTTTAACACAGAATTGTTCGGAGAGAAATGTACAGAAACGTTTCCCGGGAGACTGGTTAACTCAACACACTGACTTCAGCTGTAAGAGATGAAATGTTCTCTTTTCCACACGTTTAGGAGAAGACAAATCAGCCTGTGAAGAAATCTCCTGGTTTTGCTCTGGGTTTTAACAGATGTTTTCTGCTCGAGGCACTAAACTAATCTCGCTCCAGGCCAAAAGCCCAATCTGATGACCTCGTGTGGCTTGTTAAATAAAGTATGTTTGTTTAATGCGCTGCACTTATATAATACCTTTCAACCTTTGTTCTACACACACACACACACACACACACACACACACCAATGCAAGGCGCTAGCCTGACATCGGGAGCATCCTGGGGTTCAGTGTCTTACCCAAGGACATTTCGGCATGTGGGTCAGGGATCGAACCTCCAACCCTGAGATCAGTATGTAATAACTAGCACACAGCACTTCACACTACACTTCTGTCAGAATACACTGTTATTAAATATGAGCTGCTGATATTATTAAAGACATGAGCTGTAATGTGGAATTGTAGAATGGACTAATAATACTGTGAAATACTACAGCAGTGGGAGTAAGAAAAGAAAGAAACAGAAGAAAGAAAGAAGAAAGAAAGAAACTGTCAGAAAGACAGACAAACAGAGAGATAGACAGACAGCTAAACAGACAGACTGTGAGGCAATTAGACAGACAGACATTCAGACAGACAGATAGACACAGAGACAGATAGACGAACAGACAGGCAGGCAGCCAGAGAGACACAGAGAGAGTCAGAGAGACAGACAGACAGATGGACACAGAGCCAGAGACACATGCAGAGTGAGACAGAGAGACAGACAGACAGAGACAGAGAGACAGACAAGGCGAGTCAGACAGACAGACAGAGACAGACAGATGGTGTATCTGCAGTAATAGTCTCTGGTGTTACAGTGTAGTACTGAAAGTACTGAAAGTACCACACTACATTAAATAACACTGTAAAGTCTGCATAAGGGTAAATATTAAACTCGTCAGAGAGGAACACTATAACTTCATAAACATAAATAAGTATAAACTAATAAACTAATCCTGTAATAAATGTTAATAAGCTTTAAAGATCTGATTTAATAAATCCTTTGGTTTATTATTGTTGTATTTTACAGATGGACCTGTAGGGGGCAGCAGAGCTCGAGAACATTCTGTTGCTTCTTTTCCATTGTTCTGAGCAGAAAGTGACAGCGCAGATGGCTGGAGACAGGCTTTCCCATCAGCAAAACACACACACACACACACACACACACACACACACACACGTTTCTCATTTGTTGCTGTAAAAGTTCAGCCTCAAGTGTGCTGCCTCTTATCCTCTTCTTTCTACATACTGTCTGTCTGTCTGTCTGTCTGTCTCTCTAATTGTCTGCCCACCTGTGTGTGTGTGTGTATGTGCATGTGTGTGTGTGTGTGTGTGTGTGTGTGTGTGTGTGTGTGAAATCTCTCAGCAGAACTGCAGCAGAGCTGAATGTTTAAAGATTGATGATGAAAACTCTGCAGCTCATTGGAGTTTGATGTTTGGTGTTTGGGGTTTGATGTTTGGGATTCGTTCGTTGGGGTTTGATGTTTGACGTTTGGGGTTTGATGTTTGGGGTTTGATGTTTGGGGTTTGGGGTTTGATGTTTGGGGTTTGGGGTTTGACATTTGGTATTTGATGTTTGGGGTTTGGGGTTTGACGTTTGGGGTTTGATGTTTGGGGCTTGATGTTGGGTGTTTGAGGTTTGGTGTTTGATGTTTGGACTTTGGGGTTTGATGTTTGATGTTTGGTGTTTGATGTTTGGGGCTTGATGTTTGGCATTTGATTTTTGGGGTTTGGGGGTTGATGTTTGGTGTTTGGGGTTTGACGTTTTGGGGTTTGGGGTTTGATGTTTGGCGTTTGATTTTTGGGGTTTGGGGTTTGATGTTTGGGGTTTGAGATTTGGTGTTTGAGGTTTGGTGTTTGGGTTTGGGGTTTGGTATTTGATGTTTGGGGTTTGGGGTTTGGTGTTTGATGTTTGGGGTTTGGTGTTTGATGTTTGGGGTTTGGTGTTTGATGTTTGGGGTTTGGGGTTTGACGTTTGGTATTTGATGTTTGGGGTTTGGGGTTTGGCATTTGGGGTTTGATGTTTGGGGTTTGGGGTTTGATGTTTGGAGTTTGATGTTTGGTGTTTGATGTTTGGGGTTTGATGTTTGGGGCTTGATGTTTGGCGTTTGATTTTTGGGGTTTGGGGTTTGACGTTTGGGGTTTGATGTTTGGGGTTTGAGGTTTGGTGTTTGATGTTTGGTGTTTGATGTTTGGGGTTTGACGTTTGGTGTTTGTGTTTGGGGTTTGGTATTTGATGTTTGGGGTTTGGGGTTTGGTGTTTGATGTTTGGGGTTTGGGGTTTGACGTTTGGTATTTGATGTTTGGGGTTTGGGGTTTGACGTTTGGGGTTTGATGTTTGGTGTTTGGGGTTTGATGTTTGGAGTTTGATGTTTGGGGTTTGGGGGTTGATGTTTGGGGTTTGATGTTTGGGGCTTGATGTTTGGCGTTTGATTTTTGGGGTTTGGGGGTTGATGTTTGGTGTTTGATGTTTGGTGTTTGGGGTTTGACGTTTGGGGTTTGGTGTATGGTGTTTGGTGTTTGATGTTTGGTGTTTGATGTTTGATGTTTGGGGTTTGATGTTTGGGGTTTGGGGTTTGACGTCCTGGGTTTGGGGTTTGATGTTTGGGGTTTGATGTTGGGAATAGAACATTGAGGCAGTTGGTGTGTTCAGTTTTCTTTACTGAAGAGAACTTTAATCCAAAGGAGCTGCTGAATTTGATACTTTTGTTGTGAGACTCGTTGAGATTGTAGATCCTAAACACATGTTAAATCATGAACCCAAACCCCAATGAAACTGATTCCTGATGAAGCAAATTATTATTCCAATCTAATTGTGATATTTTCCAAAGAATCTCTGTCATGTTTCTGTTTTTTTTTGTTTTTTTTTTTTGTCTTCTAAAAATTTCATTATTTAGCTCATTCATTCATTTCTCAGGAGGACTCGATATTTGTATTTTCCCGAGGCTTAGTTCTTTAAATGATGCTTATTTATTTATTTATTTATTTATTAACACTCTATTAGGATGTGAAGTGATTAGCTTTTAGCCTTTGGCTGTGTAGCAATATGACAAACCCCATCATTAAACTCTGCGGCTCACGGTGAAGTTTTGAAAGCAGCCATTAGGAGATTTTCTCATCCAAATCGAGGGACACTCATCCTCAGACTCCTCTGTCCTCTTTTATCATTTTGAGAGCCACAGGGCGAGATGTTTATACATCAGGAGGTGAAGTGCTGGGTTCAAAGGAAGACCTACCTCTTCACCAAGCACTTAAATCAGCACTTTGTTATGGTGATGGTACTTTTAGTTCCTGACCTAGTGAACGAGCACGAGGATGTGTTAATGATGGAGACATCAAAGCTCTTCTGTAGGTCGCTCTGGAATCCTGCATCTGCTAAACACAATAAATGTAAATATAATTCATACATAAAATAGAAGGTTTTTAAACAAAATGTGTCTTAATTGCGCATAAATTCCATTTCAGCGGCTGTGAAACATGACGTAAAAGTATTTATTACCTTTCTGTCTTATTCAGATAGTGCAGAGGAGATGTGGGAATGGTAACCTGACTGTGATGCAGAACATGACCTTCAGAGAAGTTTAGATATACTGCTAAACTGAACTGTGAGTATTAATTCATCCATCCATTCACTCAATCTGTCACTCCAATCATTCATCCATCTATCCATCTATCTATTCATCCATCCATTTGCATAATCATTCATCAATCTGTCTGCCCATCCTTCCATCCTTCCTGGAACTGTCTGTGGGTGGGTGTGTTTGACTGTTGATGTGAATTTCAGTTCTTCAGCACAGTAACGTTTATATTTTATGTAATATAAAATGAATGAATGTATTCTGGGTGTGTGGAGACTTGTATTTTTCTCTCTTTTCCTCATACACACTCTGAAAACTCTCCACTGTAGTGTATACATCACTTTTATAATATGATTGATGGTAATTTGTTTATGCGGCTCAGAGAGACGTTTTATAGACTTTTTAAAGAGCTCCCTTGCAGAGAGCTACACACAGAGATAAATTTGGATGGAATTGTACCTGGTGAGTGAGTGTGTGTGTGTGTGTGTGTGTGTGTGTGTGTGTGTGTGTGTGTAGGAAAGGTATTTGTGTGTGTGTTCACCTCTATTTCATCCACAACAGGCGCAGAGTAATTGCAGTGAAGATTTTCACCAATGACAGATAATCACAGGTTGGAGGAGATGATGTAGTCAGATCGAAACCAGTTATCAGGAGCTCAGTGTGTGTGTGTGTGTGTGTGTGTGTGTGTGTGTGTGTGTGTGTGTGTGTCGGGGATTAGAGCACACCGATTTTACTTTCAGAGTCAAACTCTGTAAAAGACTGTGTGTAAGAAGTCCCAGCTAACATAGAGAGGAGTCTAATAACCAATCTACAATACCGTCTCTCTGCCAATCGACAATACCGTCTCACTGCCAATCGTCTCACTGCCAATCAGCGATACCGTCTCACTGCCAATCATCTCACTGCCAATCAGCGATACCGTCTCACTGCCAATCAGCGATACCGTCTCACTGCCGATCGATGATGCCGTCTCACTGCCAATCAACGATACGGTCTCACTGCCAATCAGTGATACGGTCTCACTGCCAATCAGCGATACCGTCTCACTGCCAATCAGCGATACGGTCTCACTGCCAATCAGCGATACGGTCTCACTGCCAATCAGCGATACGGTCTCACTGCCAATCAGCGATACCGTCTCACTGCCAATCAGCGATACCGTCTCACTGCCAATCAGCGATACGGTCTCACTGCCAATCAGCGATACGGTCTCACTGCCAATCAGCGATACGGTCTCACTGCCAATCAGCGATACCGTCTCACTGCCATTCAGCGATATCGTCTCACTGCCAATCAGCGATACGGTCTCACTGCCATTCAGCGATACCGTCTCACTGCCAATCAGCGATACCGTCTCACTGCCAATCAGCGATACCGTCTCACCGCCAATCAGCAATACGGTCTCACCGCCATTCAGCAATACCATCTCACTGCCAATCAGCGATACCATCTCACTGCCAATTGGTGAAACCGTCTCACTGCCAATCAGCGATACCGTCTCACTGCCAATCGTCTCACTGCCAATCGATGATACCGTCTCACTGCCAATTGATGATACTGTCTCACTGCCAATCAGCGATACCAACTCACTGTCAATCAACAATACCGTCTCACTGCCAATCAGCGATACCATCTCACTGTCAATCAACAATACCGTCTCACTGCCAATCAGCGATACCGTCTCACTGCCAATCGTCTCACTGCCAATCGATGATACCGTCTCACTGCCAATTGATGATACTGTCTCACTGCCAATCAGCGATACCAACTCACTGTCAATCAACAATACCGTCTCACTGCCAATCAGCGATACCATCTCACTGTCAATCAACAATACCGTCTCACTGCCAATCAGCGATACCATCTCACTGTCAATCAACAATACCGTCTCACTGCCAATCAGCGATACCATCTCACTGACAATCGTCTCACTGCCAATCGACAATAACGTCTCACTGCCAATCGACAATACCGTCTCACTGCCAATCAGCGATACCGTCTCACTGCCAATCGATGATACCGTCTCACTGCCAATCATCTCACTGCCAATCAGCGATACCGTCTCACTGCCAAACAGCGATACCGTCTCACTGCCGATCGATGATACCGTCTCACTGCCAATCAGCGATACCGTCTCACTGCCAATCGTCTCACTGCCAATCAATAATACCGTCTCACTGCCAGTCGACAATACTGTCTCACTGCCAATCAGCGATACTGTCTCACTGCCAATCGATGATACCGTCTCACTGCCAATCGACAGTACCGTCTCACTGCCAATCAGCGATACCGTCTCACTGCCAATCGTCTCACTGCCAATCGATGATACCGTCTCACTGCCAATCGACAATACCGTCTCACTGCCAATCGACAATACTGTCTCACTGCCAATCGACAATACCGTCTCACTGCCAATCGGTGATACCGTGTCACTGCCAATCGACAATACCGTCTCACTGCCAATCAACAATACCGTCTCACTGCCAATCGACAATACCGTCTCACTGCCAATCGGCGATACCGTGTCACTGCCAATCGGTGATACCGTGTCACTGCCAATCGGTGATACCGTCTCACTGCCAATCGGTGATACCATCTCACTGCCAATCGACTGCCAAATATTTTACCTTTTTTTGGTATTTGTTATCGGTGACAATGGAGGAATGTTTTTGAAACACACTTAATGTCATTTGTCTTGTTTCTATATGTGTGTGTGTGTGTGTATGTGTGTGTGTGTGTGTGTGTGTGTGTGTGTTTATCTGGTGAAGAAGTGAAGAATTCTTAAATCACAAGCTAACAACTCTGGCAATAAATCACTGATGTTTATGGATATAGGTATATGTGTGTGTGTGTGTATGTGTGTGTGTATGTGTGTGTGCGTGTGTGTGTTTTGTACAAAATGGTAAGCTTCTTAAAGTCTGAAGCAGTTTGGCTGAGTGGGTTTGGACTGTGTGTATGTGTGTGTGTGTGTGTGTGTGTGCGTGCGCAGTGAGTTCATGATAAAAGTTTTCTAAACACGCCACTGAGTTTCTCACTCTTTGATTTAAGCTTCTTAGACATAAATGGCTGCTGGACATGAGGCGAGTGTCTGGGAACAGCACATGGGGGTTTTGTATGAGTTTGAGTGGCAATGCTGAAAAGACAAAATTGCAGAAGAAAAATGTCAACCGAAACAGGTCAGACTTTCAGGATTAAGGCTAAAGTTAATGGTGTTTGATTAGCGTTTAGTGGATGTGGATTAAGAGATATGGATGGAGCAATGTTTAGGATTAGGTTAAGGGTTCATTAAAGTCACTATTACAGGATTAGATAAGACCCCACTGCACTTACACGACATGTACAAGCGATCATAAAGTCCTTGAGACGAGCTGGTCTCATGGTAAACTCTGCAAAATCTGAAATTAAACATTTGGAGGGAACATATATTAGCTTCCACTTGGACCAGATGTATCCCAGAATTAATTAGATGTCCAAAATTGTGGTCTGTCTGTGGCACAAAACCAAAAAAGGAGATGAGACAGTTCCTTGGATCAAGAGGTAAAGAGTTACAGTAGAGTTCAGGGTTCAGGGTTATAATGGTAAATACTAACTTCAGTATGAGATCTATATTCTATATTCATCCTGTATGCAAGGTACACAACGACACAAATTCAAACCATCAAGATCCCAGTTATCATAAGGAAGCCAAATACTTTAATAAAAATAAAAATATACCCATTACCTCTTAATACATCTTATTTTACAATACAGATAGTCTGTAAGCAGTTTTACAGAGAACCGCGGCTTAACCCCTAGTGAGCAAGCCAAGGGAAACAGCAGCATGAAACAAGGAGAAAGATTGAGAGGAAACAAGACTTAGCAGGGGAACCTATTCTCATCAAGCAGACTGCATTCGTGCTCTCGCTGTCCATCGAAAGTCGATGATGACATTGATTACATTAATGGTGTACAGAGAGACTAATAGCGAAACAGTCTGGGGCTATTAAATTCATGTGACATGAGAAATCCCTAACAAACAGTTTCATATTTGATAATGACCGTAGCAGATTACAGTATATTGAACTGATGTGTGTGTTCCATGGCCATATTAAGAAAAAGTTTCATGTTTGAAGCAAATTGCTTCCTTCCAAACACTTCTACTAAACAGCTTCATTTCTTTATTTCAGCATGTTACTGCAGATGATTTTGCCATTTTATAATATATAATAGTTTCCATAAAACCTGACTCAGTCGTACAGGCAGCAGGAGATTATTGCTGATAATTGCTGGTTATCTGCTGAGAGCCAGCTGCTGAGGAAATCACAAAGGATCTTAATGCTGAGAATGGAATAATAATAATAATAATAATAATAATAATAATAACAACAACAACAATGCCATAATAATAACTAAAAATAATGTCATCCACATAAATGCTTTCTACAGAGACTCTTGAATGTTTACTTTGAAGTGGCGATGAGATGTCCCATTCTCTGTGTTAAAGTAAACAGCCAGACCAATTTACATGGCAAAACATCAAACAAACTACAGTACAAGAATTACCTTCTCTATTTTACTCCTTACTACTTATTCACAGAACATTTTTGTTGGCTTGGATATAGTCCTGAATGAATCTGTCAGTGAATGCCGTCATTGTCAGTTATGAACCTGGGACCTCAGTATTTACTTCCTGCTTCCATCCTGTTCAGTTCATTGCTCACACCTGGTCCAATTTATTGTGTAGTACTTGAAGATCTGAGCCATGATTTCCTGGTTCGGCTTCTTAGTCTTCTAAACTCCAACATCAGCAATTATAACTTAACTACTTAATACACTGCTGCCTTCCAACACACAACAACTTATATACAAGACCCTTCTCATTACCCACCTGGACTAATCGAGACAGAGGTGGGTAGAGGAGCCAAAGGTTTTACTCAAGTACAAGTAAAACTATTTATAAAAATAATTACTCAAGTAAGAGTAATAATAATAATGTTAATTAATAATGACTTGAGTACGAGTAATAAAGTATACAATGAGAAGACGACTCAAGTAGCACGTTACTAGTTACTTGGGATTTGATTACAATGAAGGGAACATCCTGAATTAACCGTACTTTCAGGAAGAGCGGCTGATTTAACTGCAGTTGATTTTTCTTCAGTCCTCTTTGAGGGTTACGCGTCTGGCTCCCTTAAATCGCACAAAACTCTCCATGCTCTTCAGAGCACATGATCGTTCCCTGGAGCTCTCACCACCATGGCCCAGGTTCGATTCCTCGGCAGGGAACCCCAGTCACAGTTGCGTCAGGAAAGGCATCGGGCGTAAAACCCGTGTCAAATCGAATACGCGGAACTGTCCGAACACTAGCGAGTCACTGAAAAATTCGCATTCGGCATAAAATCTTTCACAGAAAACATGCTGACAGTCTGATCGGAGGAATGTTAGGAACTAGAGAAGGTGGTGCGGTCCCTTCTCGTCTACTATTAAAGGTACATTAGACAAAACAAGATTGTGTTATTGCCACACAACACAGCTGCATTAGTCCTATTGGAGTAACCAGTAGTAGCAGTGATTGGAGTTGAAATGTGGAGATAAATATGATGTGTGGCTTTTATTCACATATATTTTAAGTACAGAAATTGCACTGATGGTTGATCATATTCAATTATTACTGAGGCCTTGTGCAAAATATCTTCTATTTTCCTCTTGGTGTGTGAGTTGCTGTACAGTAAAGAAGGATGTCAGGATACTTTGGAGGATTGCTGAGTAGAACTGTATCAGCAGTTGCTTCTTCACTCGATATCTCTTTAGTTTCCGGAGGAACTCGAGTCTGAGGAAGAAAATTTGCCAAGATTAGTTGTTAGTTGTTTACTTATTTAAATAGGTGGAGCAGAATAAGATTTGAATGACTTTTTCCTGTCTTTTTTCCCCCCGCCCAACATTCCAGCCCATTTAACCAAATCTGTGCCCCAGAGCCTGGCTTGCAGAATTCAACTAGTGTTAGCATGCTAACTGGATTTGCATTAGCAAGGACTATCATGACATCGCTTTCCAGCCAACTCAGCCATTCAAAATCCTTCAAAGCCAAATTTACACTATAAACAAGCTGCATGTAATTCGGCTAATACTGATTTATTACAATTTTTCTTTGTAATGAACACTTGTTTAGCCTCACTAACATTTTAAGTTACATTGCTTGAAAGCCAAGTTATATCACTATAAACAGTATGAGCTCATACTGTTTTATGAGAATGTTCAAGAGTGCAGTCGCTATTCTGTTTTTCTTTGTAATTGGATTTGAAGATTTTAAGCTCGGACATTAGCATTCACATTGTTAGCATTTTAAGCTAACAATTCAGCTGCTTGAAAGCCAAGTTATAACTCTATAACAATAAAAATGCTTTTACAGAATACTCTGTATCTGACCAGTCAGACTTTTATAACATGTTGGCTGTGGATGCAGTGGATTATGACAAGGTTAAATCTGCCCAGGCTAAGACCTCATGGGAATATTTGGTACCTTCTAGCTGATGTTCCAGCGGATGATTATAACTGACAATTAATAGCCTACATGGAGCACTACATTTCCTGAGATTCATGACTTTATTGTCATTGTCCAAGACCTATGCAGCCATATATGGATCCCACACACCTACTAGTTACTGGTCATCTCAGAATTTATGCTCAAGATGGTTGCATGTTCGGCAGAAAAGCCTTGACACTTGACACTGTGACAGTAGGGGTGTGGTTTAGCTGTGTTTTGTGAATAGGTGGAGGGGCCAAGGAGAAGGAGCACAATGATGGGTGAAGCTGTGCGGAATCAATATGTGTGTGTTTTTGGCGTTTCAGTGAATGGCTGCGAGATGATAAAGCTGTAGAGGAGAGAGTGTGGAGGTGTGCAGAGTGGCAAAAGCCAAGCGGCGAGAGCTGAGCTGACTGTGTACATCTGTGTTTTGAAGGTACCTTGGTACTGAAAATGAGCTATCCCAAACCTGCGCCCCATTTCCTCATTCACATCCGAAGCAATGAAAGTGTTACAAGCAGCTTAACAAGAACACAGAAGCATAGGACACAACAACATCCACAGCCCTGTGACCTGGTCCTCACTCCATGTGCCTTGTGCAAGTTCCGAGCAATTTTGCAGTGCTTTGTATTGACAGAGAAGCTGCACTCTATACCCAACCAAGTCGACCAACTGGTCTGTCATCCAGACTCTGTGTCTGTCTCTGGTCTTCATCTAGAAGTTCTTCTTTGTTTCTGAGATCTTAAGATACAGTATTAACACCAACAGCTCCATGCTAATGGATTCATCTTTTAGTAGCTTTGTGACTTTTAGTAACATTCACCCAGTGTCTCTAAAAGTCTGAATACTTTGGGGTTTTGTTTTGTTTTATGTTTTGTTTATCTGTTAAATCCATGAAATTTGCAACTTCTTAAAATATGTGCATTGATCTTCAATTGAACATCTTCAGTTCTCTCAGAATGATAGTGCAGACGACTTTGCCATTTTATAATAGGTAATATAGTTTCCATAAAAACACATCATTCATCCACGCAGCGGGAGATTATTGCTGATTATTTGCTGAGCGCAAGCTGCTAGGGCAATCACAGAGGATATTAATGCTGAGAATAGAATAATAATAATGGCGTAATAATATACAATAATAATGTCATCCATATAAATGGTTTATAATGAGACTCCTGAATGTTTTCTCTGAAGTGATAATTATGTGATGAAGCATTGCATTATCTGGGTTAAAGGAAACAATAACAGCAGGTTGGTATCACAAAATTGTAGCTGATGCATTTAAACAAGCCAGACTGCAGGAGCGAGTTTCCTCTCTTAGCATTTATTCACAAACCTATTTAATAAGTCTTTTCTATTTTTTTATTCTTCCGATTGAACACTTATGTGCTGTGCCTGGGTATCTACTTCCACCTCCACGTTGACCATGCTCTCTGAACATGGGGGTATACTACAATTCAGAATTGAAGTGTTAAGGAGCTAATTTTCGGTAAAACTCTGGCTTACCCATTCCATCGTTTCAGCTGGGTAGGTCACCACAGCAACTGACTCGAGACAGCTTGTTGAAGTTGAAGCTAACCACACTGCACATTCATATTTATATGCCCCAGAGTAATTGCTGCATTAGACAGCATGACAGCGCACGCTTCTGGGTTATCAGTGACTTTGTTTACTTTGGACAGGTGTGTTTTGTTTGGGTTTCTGTCCTGTCTCCACCCCTGTTGTGTTACTTCCTAAATGTCTCAGCTGTTCTTGTTTCCCACTTTGATTTCATTTAGTATTTATACCCCTCGAAATATTGCGTGTCTGTACATCACACCAATATGTGGGTCTTCCCCAAACTGCTGCCACAAAGGTAGAAGCACACAATTGGCTAGAACACCTTTGGGATGAACTGGAATGCTGACTGCACACCACACCTTCTGAACTGACATCAGTGCCAGAGCCCACTAATGTTTTTGTGGTTAAATGGGCACAAATCCTCACAGCCACATTCCACAATCTTTTGAAATGCCTTCACAGAAGAGTGGAGGCTGCTATAGCAGCAAAGTTGGAACAACCCCATCTCAAATGGTAAATGGTCTGAACTTATATAGCGCTTTTATCCAAAGTGCTTTACACTGTGTCTCATTCACCCATTCACACACACACACACACACACACACACACACACACACACACCAGTGGAAGCAGAGCTGCCATGCAAGAAGCTAACTTGCCATTGGAAGCAACTTGGGGTTCGGTGTCTTGCCCAAGGACACTTTGGCATGTAGAGTCGTGTGGAGTCATGTGGAGTCATGTGGAGTCATGCGGAGTCAAGTAGAGTCATGTGGAGTCATGTGGAGTCATGTAGAGTCATGTAGAGTCATGTGGAGTCATGTGGAGTCATGTAGAGTCATGTGGAGTCATGTGGAGTCATGTGGAGTCTTGTGGAGTCATGTGGAGTCATGTGGGGTCGTGTAGAGTCGTGTGGAGTCATGTGGAGTCATGTGGAGTCATGTGGGCTGGGAATCGAACCTACGAGTAGTGGACAACCCGCTCTACCACCTGAGCCACTGTTGCCCACATTAACATATTAACACCCATGGTTTTGGAATGGGATATTAAACAAACACATTTTGGTGGGATGGTCTGCTGTCCACAAACTTTTGCAGATATTATGTTTTTTTTTTCCAGTTCCAAATGCTTATTCATTGATGGATAATCTAACACGCATACAGCAATGCCAATATACATATTTAGTATGTTTTATGAACATCATTATAGCAGAATTACTGCAGAAACTGCGTCATCAGTACAATTACGTAGGCAATTTAATGTTGTGTGAACGTGTCATTTACGTTGTTTAATCATGTTTTATTTGTTGCCAGCTGGTATGTGAGCTGAATGATTAACCTCATGCATTTTTCCAGTTTCTGTTGGGTAGCAAGCTAGCAACACTCTGAGCTCAGGGATAGTGATGTGATGAGTACAATAGGAGAAAAAAAGGTAGATTTTTCAATGATAAATAGCAAAAAAAAGTCTATATACAATTTTATGTTATTATGTATGTATATTTGTTTTATACAATTTTATGTCGTTATACAGGTTTAAATAAGTTTACAGAATGTGTTTTGTGATATTTGTAACTTATCAATATCTATCAATATCTGTTACATTGAAAAAGAAATCTCTGCTTTTAAAACAGCATTCATTTGTCCATTTCATATGCACTACTATTGTGAAGTAGAATTTTGCCCAACACTTTTTATTTAACTATATATAGTGTACAACACTCTACTATACTTATAAAAATTGTTCTTTAACGAGCCACAAACACGAGACAGCAATTACACACAGGCATTCTGAGCGCGTAACTTTAACTGGAAGTGTGGACATGTCAAAACATGTTTGTCTTTGGTGTTCAACAAACAGATGTATGTATGTGTACCAGGTGTCTTGCCTTTCTGAACGTTTGAAAAGTTACTTTGCAAACCAAATTTCTAATAAAATTTGTTGAATGCAAATAATGTTTCAGAGAGATCTGAGAAAAAGTAGTATGAGATTGTGCATTATACAATTCTATATAAAAAAATAAATAAAATAAAATACAAAAAATAAACAACTTTTTCTTTAGTGGTAAAATAATCCAATCTGATGTTATTTCAGTGTTAGTTCAGAAGCGTGAACCAGTTGAATATATGTTGGACTGTGTACATTTCTATGTAAACTTACACATACAGTATCTCACATATTGAAGCAGAGCATGATCAGTATGCAGTATTCCAGCATGATAACGACCCCAAACACACCTCCAAGACGACCACTGCCTTGCTAAAGAAGCTTAGGGTGAAGGTGATGGACTGGCCAAGCATGTCTCCAGACCTAAACCCTATTGAGCATCTGTGGGGCATCCTCAAATGGAAGGTGGAGGAGCACAAGGTCTCGAACATCCACCAGCACCATGATGTCATCATGGAGGAGTGGAAGAGGACTCCAGTGGCAACCTGTGAAGCTCTGGTGAACTCCATGCCCAAGAGGGTTAAGGCAGTGCTGGAAAATAATGGTGGATAGATCAATTAAAAGGATCATGGATAGATCAACTGAAGGTACATGCTCTGCTAATGTGGATTATTATTTGCACATTTTTACATGTCCATGTACAGTGAGTTATAAAGCAGATGCTTTTCTATAACAAAATACAAAACATGCAAAAAGGGCATGGCAAACACTTCTGTAAGAGTTCATAAGCTTTCAATAAGGTGGTGACAAAGAAGGGCAATTTCTTTTAGCACAAGTTCACAAATAATAATGCAAAACAATTTAGAAGGCTAATAAATATTCCATAGCATGTATATGGAAGTTGATGGAATAATATGGAAGCTAATTGGTACAATTAATTGTGAAGCATTGTTTTACATTTAGTCTGAAGAGTCCAGTCTATAGTCCTTCAGGGGGAAAAACACACAAGGTACACATGTTTTACACACCGTGATGTCGTTCGAATCACAGCAAAACATTCAAAGCATTTGACACGCATAGATTTGAATAAGAATCTTGTGAAATGTGATTGTCAGGGCATTGAGAACTTGCCTTTCAGTCAACAAGATCTTTGTTATTCTCTTTCACACTAACTGAAAATTTTTGGGGGTTTTTTTTTTTTGAAAAATAATCCAAAACCAACCACCTATCAGTTTATGCAGCTTTTGAAATGCTATGCTTGCAGGTTTAAATGGAGATGCTAATGTTTCTATGGTGTCTGAAATACAACTTACGTGCCCCGTGTGAGGGCATTAATATTTAGACTTTAGAATATGTGTATGTATAGAATATGTGTGAGTATGTATAGAATTCTGATGCAATGTTGTAATATCATGTCTATAACTCACTCTCAGTGGGGAAAAAAGGAAATTCAGCTTCTCATTGCAACCTCTGTTGTTCCAGACACATGTTTGGTGATGTGAGCTCCACAGAGCAGTAGCTCTGAAGCTCATATCAGCTCCAGACTCACCCAGAACCACACACTGAGTGTGGGCATGGGGCAAAAAAAGTGTAGGAAATCCTACAATAGCCAACCTGCTTCACCAGCTTAAGAAAAGAGATGACTATCATGATAATGATAATGAGTCTTTATTTATCACGTATACATTACAGCACAGTGAAATTCTTTTCTTCGCATACCCCAGCTTGTCAGAGCGCAGGGTCAGCCAAGATACAGCACCCGCTGGAGTAGACAGGGTTAAGGGCCTTGCTCAAGGGCCCAACAGTGGCAACTTGGCAGTGCTGGGGCTTGAACCCCTGACCTTCTGATCAGTAACCCAGAGCCCAGCAGTGCTGGGGCACTTGGATATATTTGAACAAAGTTTTTATTTCTGCCCCAAATTACACCAACTATCATGATGCTTCCTTAAGCTTTTAAACCTCTGTGGTTTTCCTCTTCAGCAATACTAATCACTTTCAGAACCATGCTGAATTAAGTCTTTATTTAAAACACATGCAAATTGGGATTTAAAACATGTTGCTATAACAATTAAATGAAGTGAAAGATGTTGAATGTAGGAACCCAATATGCTTTCCTGTATATTAGGAAATGTGTGAATGTATTAAACACATGTATCGTAACAGGTATGTATTACTACTGTTGGTTTAGCACTCTTAACTCTAACACTCCTTTTCTTTTGTATTTGTTTGTTTTTCATTCAATCAAATTTTAAAAATAGCTTGCACACTTACATTCATATTAATAGGAGTTAAATACAAAGGCACTGCATACCTCCAAACTTGTCAATGTTGTGACACCGGCATTCAAAACAATGTGGATGCGCCCACATATACCCATGCTGAATTTGGTTACTCTTCTGCCCTGGTTCCATTTGTACCATCATTTAAATTTGTGATTTGTAAATGTACTTTGTTATTTAAAAAAGGGCCTCCAAACAAAGCCTAGTCCTTGAAGAGCCTTGAGGGTCGAGGCTCGCCGATCTGTCAACAGATGTGTCAGAGAATAATCCAACACTTTGACAAATCTGTAGGTTTTTGGGCATTTCACCTTCTACAGCGCAAAATATAATTAAAAGATTCGAGGAATCCGGTCACATGCGTAAAGTGCGAGGCTGAAAACCGTTTCTGAATGCGCATGATCTCCGATCCCTCAGACGTCACTGTGTTAAAAACCATCACGAGTCTGTAATGGAGATCCTGACATGGGCTCGGGAATACTTTAATGTGCGTCTTCGGTTTGCATAGTAAAGCCTTAACTTGCATCTGTGGATTCAGCGGTGAATGGTGTTGACTGACAAAGGTTTACAACACAGAAGCTCCGCCCACTTCTCTGGGCTCGGTCTCATCTGAGATGGTCAGTAGTGCAGTGGAAGCGTGTTTTGTGGTCCGACGAGACGACATTTCAAATAGTTTTCAAAACAGCCGTCATGTTCTCCAGGCCAAAGAGGAAAAGGACCGTCCAACCATGTTTGTTTTTTGCATTTTCCATATTGTCCCAACTTTTTCGGAAATGGGGTTGCATTTTATTTATAATGATAATCTAGGCCTCACACAAAAACCTAGTCATAAATTAAACTCTTTTGAAGTTCTTTATACTAGTATAACATACGTAGCCACAAACAATAAGTCTACTGAGTCGATTCCTCTGATTATCATTTACAGAGCCCCAGGGCCATATTCTGATTCCTTGGTGAATTTTCAGATTTTATCTCTAACCTGGTTGTTCCTCTAGACATTAAACATTAATTGTTGGCAACTTTTATATTAATTTTGAGAAGCCAGAAGACCCTCTGAGAGCAGCGATTGTGTCTATTCTAGATTCAGTAGGGGTTAATCAGAACGGAGTAGGACCCACTCATAATGGTGATCACACTCTTGACTTGATACTAACATACGGATTAAATATAGAAAATATAGTCACACTTCTGCCATCTGCTGTCTTAAACTATCTCATTATCTCAGATCATTATCTCATCTCGTTTAATTTGCGTATTGATCGTAATATATGCACCTCGCCACCGCTTCAAACGTACATTCACATCAGCTACTGCACCGAGTTTTATCAATAATCTCCCAGAGACATCAGCTATGATTTTATCACCGTCTGATATCAGAGAACTCGATCAGATGACTGAATGCTTAGAGTCAACGCTCCACTACACGCTAGATAAGGTAGCTCCACTTAAAAGAAAACTAATTAGAGAGAAAAAGCTAGCACCCTGGTATAACCATCACACACACACACACACACACACACACCTTAAAACAGACCACTCGACAATTAGAACGTAAATGGCGTCAAACCAAATTGGTAATATTTCAAACAGCTTGGAAGGAGAACCTCCTGAACTATAGACAATCTCTTAGTGATGCTAGAAAAGCATCTCTCTCCACCTTAATAGGGATTAACAAAAACAATCCTAGATTCTTATTTAATACTGTAGCAAAATTAACTAGGAATAAAACCACCACAGAAACAGGCTCACAATCACAATCATTACATATCAGCGAAGATTTCATGTTTTTCACTGAAAATATCAGACAAAAATTCAGACTATTAATTTAAAACCAGACTGTTTTATAACAAACCTGTAGATAATAATAATCATAATATAACATAGTTTTTATCCATTCAGTTAAATTAAAAAAAAGTTTTTAAATCTATGTCAGAAAGTTACCACAAGAAATGTAATGTTAATATAAATTTTAATTACACAACATTAAAAATCTTAAAAGACACTTCATATAAAACAGGACCTACAGATGCAGCTAAAAGGCGGACAATTGATAATCAGCACTCCATAAAAGGTCGTCTTGTTTTGCCTATGCTGAATACTGTGAGTTAAGCTCACACAGCCCCGAGTAAAGATCAACAGAGCTCGGACAGCGTAGAGCAACTATGAACTCATCCATTTCTTTTTTCCTTCTTCTGGTACTTTGTGGGATGGCTGCAGGTCTAACAAGCCCAAGGTATTTATGTTAATAAATACATGTGCTGGTCTATGATTTGTGTTAAATTGTATACGTCTGTTTGGAATAGTGATGTATGTTCCTTATCTTATTCTTTCATGTTATAGAACCTTAATAAAGGAAAATAAGACCTGGGAGGAAGCTCTACAGTATTGCAGGAAGCATTACATTACCCTGGGCTATCCATTAACACCCAGCCAACCAAGCACATTTGATTTGGATGCAGCTCAAACGCAAACCGTCAGTGTATGGACGGGCCTGCGCTTCCTGGATGGAGAATGGTTCTGGGTGGACGTCAATAAAGTGGAGATCCCGTTTTCAATGCCCTCATGTCCAATCCAAAACTACCGCTGTGGAGCTCGCAACAACAAGGCACAAGTCTGGGAGAACAAAGACTGCGATGAGAAGTTTAATTTCCTCTGCTTCTCAGGGTGAGTAATGTTTGTAAAGTCCACATGACTGTTTTAAACCTGCATCAACAGAAACACTTTCAGCTCCTTTTAAATTTAATATTAAACTACATGCAACGAGACCTGATAGATTTTCTTTTTCTCTCTCTGAACAGAGGTGTCTAGGACAGCGTCCTTCCAGAAGAATCTGTACAAGACACAGAACTATTTATTCAGAGCTACTGTAGATCTGTAGTATCTTTCTGTAGTAGCTTTCTTTATTCATTTTTAAATATATTTTTAAATATATTTTGTTCTTGTAATTAAGAAAATGCAAAATTAGGCATTGCTATAATAGTGAATGGGAAAAATAAAACTCTGCTTCATTGCATTTTGCTCCTTCCATTGAATATGCATATGTAAAACATACATATATCCATCCATCCATCCATCCATCCATCCATCTATCCATCTATATAGCAAAGATGCCTTCAAAATAATGAAATTAAATGTTTAAATGAAATTAAATTAAATGTTACAGTTAAAAAAAAATACCTTATAGAGCAGTAAACAATAGTAAATGAAACACAGTCAATATTTGGTGTGACAAAAAAAGTAAAAAATTTAAATGTAAATAGTAGTCTCCGGTACAGTTAGTGCAGTTTTATAAAGAAATGAGCTGTAAGTGTTTCTGAGCACGTTGCAGAACCAGACACGGTTCTTCTGGAGACTTTGACTGTCGCACTCGCTTCTTATTTCTGCAGCGAAACCCAGCAGCCTTCATTATGGTTTTGTCTGAAAAGTGTCTCTTAACACTTAATACGCTGCTTTCTTTACTGACATACACACATTTTTCCGTAACATTTAATTTTGTGCTGGAAAAATAATGTTTGGGAATCTAAAATGTTTGTATACTGACTCAGTAATGTAGACGTCATAAAATTAAAAATCTATAATAAGGTTTGTACTAAAAAAAATTGTGTGCCTAAAAGTTTTGCACAGTACTGTATATATATATATATATATATATATATATATATATATATATATATATATATATATAAACCATGTATAATTTTGTGGCAGTTGAGGTTGATATTAGGAATATTAGAAAAAAAGGGTATATTTGAACATCAGATGGTGCTCCCTAATTAAACCATCAGCTTTAACACAGTTCTTCACAAAGCTATGACTCAGTCAACACCATCATTAACACAGCAATGAGGTTTTAAAGTCATTTTAGAGACATGGCTCAATAAGTTGTATCAGATTTCCCATAGTCTATAGTCACACTGTTTTAGCCATTAAAATCTAATTTTATAGACATATTTTAATGACAATCATTTCCTTTTTGAATAATAATGTATTAATTGAAATTACTGCTGCCCACATGTGTAAGTTTTATTCATGGAATAATGCTATTAAAATGATGTGTACCACATTTGTTACGATGGGCTGCAGGATATATTGCCATGTTCTGTATTTAATTTATTATTAGCTAATCACATTTAGATGAAAATTATTTTTGAGCCCCAAATGTATGCAAAATAAATGGATATGCTAAATTATTTCTGTTGCAAATAAATGAATAGGATTCACTTCTTTATTGAGTATTGGAAAGAGCATATATAATAGTGACAGAAGAGCCAATGAAATGATAATGTTCTTAATAATTACATTGTGGATCTCTCTCTCTCTCTCTCTCTCTCTCTCTCTCTCTCTCTCTCTCTCTCTCTGAAAAAGTTTAATAAAGAATTCTGAGACTTTATGGCCTTTATCCTTCAAGTTCCATAAAGTGGCTTTTTGAGCCATGTTCACACACAGATAGAACTGTGTTATTCTGATTATCTGATAATACTATGATTATTATTATTATTATTATTATTATTATTATTATTATGATATACAAATATCAATTAGTGCTTGGTTTTATAAGATGCTAGCTGACTTTTTTTTTAAATTAAGAAATATGTATACATCAATATCTTATTAAAAATCTGTAAATGGTATAACTCAGTAGAGAAAGACATTTTGAGCCTGTTAAGACTACATTACAATCATAAATGTTTTTTCAGTAAGTTTTGATGTAGAATTTGTAAAATACAAAATATTTAAATTTAATTTCTAGTTTTTTTTAAAATGTAATGTTTAAAACTACAAGGGGCTCCTGAGAGGTGCTGCATGCCCTACGGCGAACCAAAACAAAAGCACCCAGGTGAGTTAGTGGGAATGAGAACTGAGGAACAAACTTAGGTTAAAACTTGCACTTGAAGTCTTAAGAAACGTTTGACAGCCGATTCAGATCATGAATGTTTATATGTTAATTAGCCAGAGTGAAACATAGCCCGGACATATGGAATAGTATGTGTGACTTCCTGTAAGTTCTGCATAATTATTTACAATTTATCATCACAACTGAGAGGAAAACATTACTGCACAAAAATCTCATTTAAAGGAAGAGTTTGTTTTTTTGTTTTGCACTGATGTGTATCTGTCTGTGTGTAAATGTAATCTTTCTAAAAACACCCCAAACGCCCTTTTCCGGAGGACAGCAGCCACACCTCCACCTCCCCGGCAACCGCCCCAGCACCACTGCCTCCTCGGCACCGCGGCGAGGGCTCTCCGACAGTGCGTCCCTCCTCCTTCATGGGTTTCGTGAACAAACACAACAGAAACATAAAGCGTCTGTCTCTCTCTCTCTCTCTCTCTCTCTCTCTCTCTCTCTCTCTCTCTTTCTCTCTCTCTCACTCCACGTGTAGCTAGAAGTAATCTTTCTGATCACACAGTAACTCTGGATGGACTTTCTGTTTCGTCATGTGCAGCAGTAAAAGACCTTGGAGTGATTATTGACTCCAGTCTTTCATCTGATGCTCATGTAGATAATATTACTAGGATAGTCTTCTTTCATCTCAGAAATATTTCTAAGATAAGAAATATAATGTCACTACATGATGCAGAAATACTAGTTCATGCTTTCGTCACCTCTAGACTAGATTACTGTAATGCCTTACTGTCTGGATGTTCCAGTAGGAGCATAAACAAACTCCAGTTAGTCCAGAATGCAGCTGCTAGAGTCCTAACTAGAACCAGAAGATACGACCACATCACCCCGATCTTATCCACACTGCATTGGCTCCCAGTGAAATATCACATTGATTATAAAACACTATTATTAACCTATAAAGCACTAAATGGTCTCGCACCACAGTATCTAAGCGACCTTTTGGTTTTATATGATCCTCCATGCCTACTTAGATCAAAAGGTGCAGGCTATTTGTTGGTACCTGGAATAGTGAAGGCTACAGCAAGGGGAAGAGCTTTCTCTTATAGAGCCCCACAGTTATGGAACAGTCTTCCTATTAGTGTTCGGGACTCAGACACAGTCTCAGTGTTTAAGTCTAGGCTTAAAACGTATTTGTTTACTCAAGCCTACCCTGACTAGACTTTCTGTTACGCTAAGCACAGTCCTAATAATCTCTTCTCTCCCTCTCTCCTTCTGTCGAGCCACACACGATTTTATGGAGATACTAGAGATCCCGATCCTCTCTGATCTCCGGACCTGCCTGATCCGTTTCGGATGTCCTGCCTCTGGATGGAGCTCTCATCTACTCCAATTCCAGATTGCTGGGACCACGGCTGCTTCTAAGGCCATACAGACTTCATATAAATCCATAATGAACTTTTTCACACTATCTGTTGTTACCCAGATGAGGACGGGTTCCCTTCTGAGTCTGGTTCCTCTCAAGGTTTCTTCCTCTTAACATCTCAGGGAGTTTTTCCTCTCCACCGTCACCACCGACTCGCTCAATTGGGATAAATTCCCACTTTTAATATCTGTACACCGTGTTTATATGTTTCTGTAAAGCTGCTTTGAGACAATGTCTATTGTAAAAAGCGCTATACAAATAAAATTGAATTGAATTGAAAAAATTGGTGCTTCCAGCAGCTCCTTTATCTCTCTATCTCCCAATAACTAGCCAGATCAGTGTGAGGTGTGCATCCTCACAGCCTGGCGTCGCCCTCCTCCTCATCACACACTAGAACTCACAAGATCTGTTCTAACAAGAAATAGTTTTGTGTTGATGCACTCTGCAACATATTCAGAGTCTGTGATATGAATTTAAAGGTTATAGCAACATTTGCAGGGGTAAGTGCCTCTTATTCAGAGTTGGGTTGGATTATTTGATTCGTTCAACAATATATCTTCCACACTTGTTATTCAGCAGCTTATAAAATAGCACTTGATCCAGCCCATCCTTTTCTTTTGCATTTCTTATATCCTGCTCCGACAGTTAATAATTCACACAAATTAATGCATCTGCAAGATACAAAACCAAGGTCATGAAATCAAAACCTGGGATCTTGGCAATTTTATCATATTATTTAAATCAGGCTAGAGTACAGCTCTAGGTTTCCAAAGCCCATTGCCAACTCAGTCTTGTCCTCACAAAATGAACTCAACCCTGAGCATCCCTTAAATAAGCCAGTAACAGGTGGAGTTGGTGGCCACTAATTACAGAGAGGCAACTCTATGTCTCCCTCTGGTGGAGGGTCAGAGCCAGGCTAGTGGCCTGCCCCTTACAAAATACATAAAGCATGAATATAACTTCTAAAAAAAGAAATAAATAATAATAAAAGAGACACCATTAACAGTACATGATTCAAACGGTTTTAACCTGAGGTAAGAGGCATACAAAAAGAGAGAATACACTTTTAAAAACATATAATAAAATATAGCTGCAAGCAGCAATGGCGGATTCCTCCTCGAGATTGCAGACCATTTCCGAATTGACATGATAGAGAATCCCACAGAGTTCAACAACATTTCAACGCCTTTGGCAGATTTGAAGTTCACTGTTGTAGTTTTCCACAAATGATCACTGTAGAGAAAACTCAGGAGTCAGTGAGAATTTTGGAGAATTCCTTCGTGCTGATACAACGCTACTTTAACATTATTCTTAATTTATTCCTGCTGCTATAACATTATTTTGAATGAATCTGTGCTGCTATAACCCTGTGTTACAGCTCTGAGAACACATAATACAAATACAGGCTTTTTATGAAGACGGCGGTAGCACATTGAGCCGTTTAAAATAATCACAAACATCAAATCTCACCAAATACAATCACAAAAGATTACAAACTAGAACGATGAAAAAAAAAACCTCACAAGCTTCTTCCAGGCTTTACACAAACAGAATGATTCAACACGTGTTCTTCACTGTGGTTTTGGTTTCTGTCGTGTCTCCGCCCCCGTATTGTGATTGGTTGTTTCCCTCATGTGTTTTCAGCATTCTCAGCTGTTTTCCTCTTCATTAGTGTGTCTATGTACACTCTTGTGTTTGTGTTTTACATGGTGAAGTGCACGCTCAGTTGCGGTTTGTCTCTGACATTACCGAGCCTTGTTTCTGTGGTATTTGTTCCGGTTTTTGACTTTTATCCTGTTGCTTTTTCCTCGCCTTGTTAAGTCCGTTTGCCACTCGCCTGACCATTGTCTGTATTGAACTCGTTTTTTGGATTTGTCTACCTGTCTCTTTAATAAAGGCTTAACCGCGATCGTACACAGGACTTCAGTCATCGTGAAACAGACTTTTATTCTTCTGCTAGCGATTAAGGACAGAAATAGAGGAGGGAGAAGAAAGGACCTAACTGTGTCCTGATCTCCCATGAATGTACCGCTTAGGCCAGCATTTGCAGAAAGATCGTAGATGTCTTTCATCAGATGATAGTTCTGTTTTAAAGATAAAAGCTGGTGTGAGGTGTACCTTAAAGCCATGCTCAATGACTCCATGTCCACTGCAGACCCAAGGAGACGTGAACACTCAGTGCTATTGCACGATGAAGTCCTCCAGGATAACACTGATAGAAGCAATGAGTCCAGTGTGCATAAATAAATCCAACCACATCACGACAACTGCGATACCTCGTGCTCAGAAAGTTAGACGAGACTGATGTATATAACTCTATCCAGGAGGACTGGCTTCATTTAATCCACGTTTCTGTTAAATACACTACATTAAACTCCTGATCAGTGATATTTTCATTAACAATAAGCCCTTTAGATGTAAGCGCTCTAATAGTTAACAGTCCTAGCGTCAGATCAAAGGTGCCGGCTGTGTATTCAGTGTAAACGTACTGAGTATTTCTACATTTTCGTTTAGCTGAACTTTGGAATTTCAGTATTCTGGATTTCTTCAAGAATTTGCAGATTTCATCTCAAACCTGGTTGTTTCTGTAGGCAAAGCTTTAATTCTTGGAGACTTTAACATTCATTGGGATTCTGGTTTTGCAGAGTACATTCTGTTCGCCTGTTTTTGCCTTTGCTTTACAGTTTTGATTTTGTTTGCATGTCTGCTTTAAATAAAGCGTATCTTTACAACTGTACCACCGCGCCGCAGGACAGAGTAGTGCAGTCACTGGGGAGAGACGAGCTTCCGGAGTTTATTCATTTCTTTCTCTTAATTTGTATTTTTCTTAAATACAGAAAAAATATAAATATATTGTTTTTAATAAGAAAAGAATAGTTAATTACTTATATTTCTGGGCTTCCCCAGAACTAAAATTTTATCGCATTCAGGGGGTAATTTGAACCCTGGTCATCCATATCAGCTACTCAGTAGTAAAGTGTGTACATGGAGTAATGTTTTGTTTCAAAATGAAGAAAGGAAAACAAACAAGGAAACAACTTTTTATTATATTTTTGATTTATTATTATTTTTTTACTAGGAAAGTAATTAATATTTCATGAGAATATTTTATTAAGAAAATATAGTGACATTTTTAATTGCACTTTTCTCCTGCCTGTCAGGTCAACTCTGGTATCAAACATGCTGTAATATGAACTGTCATGATAAAATTGTGGTGTATTTTTCATACTGTACTATGTCCCCGTTATTATATTTTTCACACTGATGGTACTCTTCGTCCCTGACCTAGTGAACTAGCATGATGTGCTGTGATAGAGACTTCAGTGCAGCTCTGTAAATGATGTGGAATAAGTGTTAAATGCTGTTAAATGCCTTGAATGTAAAATGTAAATGAGTTGAATGGATGCTGTGTTGTCCTTTAATAAAAAGAAAATTGTAACAGCTGAAAATCAGTGTAGAATAAGAGGAATAAAACACTTGGGGACGTGCTGTTATACGG
>NC_071260.1:252500-332500 GCF_023375685.1 Ictalurus furcatus | reverse complement strand
CTCGGAGTTGCTCATTCACAAGCTAAGGTAGACCAGCCAACTGGCACCACTTTTTCCAGAACTTATTTACCTCTCCCTGGATGGCTCTTAAACTTTTTTAGGGGTAGCCTTGGAACTCAGTCTCCTGGTCCAATCCAGATTGTCTCTATACATGAGTAACCTGTTGAGGGTAGTACTGGGAAAAGTCGCACCATCCTGAGCTTCCAGAAGAACTCTAAGAGCATCTCCACACTAGTTTACAGCCAGTAGAGCTTCTTCTCTGAAGGCACTGCCTCCCACTTTGCCTGTTTTGTGGCTTTGACCTTTAACATCAGCCATTTTTTGGCAGTTCACCAGACCCAGGCAATGGTGCCAACCACCTGCTCAAGCTACTAATTTTCTCCATGTTGACAAGTGTCTTGGTAAATGGTAAATGGCCTGCACGTACATAGCGCTTTTATCCAAAGCGCTTTACACTGTCTCATACACCCATTCACACACACACTCACACACCAATGGTAGCAGAGCTGCCATGCAAGGCGCTAACTTGCCATCAGGAGCAACTTGGGGTTCAGTGTCTTGCCCAAGGACACCTCGGCATGTAGAGTCATGTGGAGTCATGTGGAGTCATGTGGGCCGAGAATCGAACCACCAACCCTACGATTAGTGGACAACCCGCTCTACCACCTGATCCACAGCCGCCACACTGACCATTGAACCAGTTGGAGTTCTCTTCTCTATGAGATCAGCTGTTTCTTTTTCCACATTGTCTTTTACTTTGAGATTGTCTTGTGAGGTAGCTTGAACTAGTTGATTTTTCTCCTGACGCTTTGCCAGTGTTGCCGAGAAGGTCTTTCTCTGGAGCTCCAGGAGTTCTTCCCCTTGTGATAATGTCAACAATATTCAGATCCCCTGGAACCCACCACCATTCCTCAAATCCTTTTTGCATTCTTCAAGCTATTTGGATCTCTACAACCCTATTTGCAAAAAAGATCTGGTATCGATAATTGTCCCGTTTGACTTCCCCAGTACTGACTGGCTGTCCACTAGGTGGAGCCACTGTTCTATCTCCATTTGGCCATGCTTTCAGATTAACTAATTGACATGGTGAATACCTCTGCTAGCTGGTCAGAACCTTCATACCTCTGCTAGCTGGTCAGAACCTTCATACCTCTGCTAGCTGGTCAGAACCTTCATACCTCTGCTAGCTGATCAGAACCTGCGTTCGTGCTTACCACTCTTGGTCCATTTTCTTTCTGGCATGTTTTGTAAACAAAGCACAAGCGGCGCATAGACAACACGGCCTTTGATGCTACCAGAGGTTGCAGAATTAAAGTCCCTGTTTGGTGATTGATGAGAATCCAGAAGTGATTTACAAAACACTTATCTGTCTCCTCTGCTGACCCAACAACCCTTCCAACACCAAACATGAGACAGGAAGTAACGTGGCAAGTTGAATTTGCTCAGCTGAGACAGCTCATACATACACTGTGACCGCACCAGGTTCAGGTTGACGTTAGCCCCAGACCACTATTTTTAAGAGGATAAAGGATCAGCTCGAGAACAGCTTTCACACTCCACTGAATCTACGGAACTCAGAGCACACAGCCCTGAAAGATAACAAATATGTATTTAACCCTGAACATTTACTGTCTTTTGAAGGTGATTTTAGAGCTAAACGTGACACGTTACTGTAGTAAAAGGCTGCAGATGAACGGAACGTCTGACTCGTGTACCCTGCAATAAAGCTCAATGATGTCATGAATTATTAACTATAACTCAATTTCCCTCCATATGGTGCCAATTAATTGGGGGAAAAAGCTCAACTAATCCTGTTCACACACCATTCGTTTCATTAATCAAAACTCATTAATCAAACACCATTTATTTCATTCTAATCATATCCTTTACTTGTAAAGAATAAAGCAATTATGAAATTTTACTGTTTCAATCCTATTATTTAATTGATATAATGATTACATTTATACTTTTATTATTGCAGTCCTTCTGCACACTTTGGCATGGCATGAACCATGTAGTTTAATTACTGTTTAATGGCAATGCTTTTATTTTTTCACTATCTAATAAAGAATGTAAATAAAAGACCATTTCACTTTTTCCCATTTATAAATTCCCCATTAAAAATCTTAGAAATCTTCTCCTTTGTAGTCACTGTCCCAAGCTTATGTTTAAACCACTAAATTAAATTAAAGACACACAATAATTTTACTGGATGATGTGTTTAGGGGGTATAATGCGGTGCTGAGGGACTGTTTAATAAACATCAAGTCATGAAGACTTTCATCAAGTCTTTTTTAAACTGTATATTTTCCCCCAGATTTGAAAATCCACAATTTTAATGGCTTTTAATGTCACTTACTACATCTGGTTAAAAGTTTGTTAAAAGTTAAAAGTTAAAAATACACCAAAAGTGTAGACTTCTTTAAGCAGATGAGTCAATCACCACATGAATCTGGAATGATTGTGTGTAGGTGTTTTTAACTTTCTGATATTAACTGAACAACTTCAAGCTCAATCTTAGCTAACATTAGACATGTATATAGTTAACATCAGTATCATTTAAATATATTTATTAGGGTGGAAACTGGACATTTTCAGCTGAAAATGGACAAAACAGCACTCTTTTGGCCAAAAGTGTGAAAAAGACTGGAGTGTTCAGATGTATATGGGATTGAAAGATAACCACCAGGTGCTTGCTGGGAAAACTGCCGCTTGTCTGTTAAAACTAGAAATGTTTACATGACATTTTAAGTGTAATTGCCAAACCCACGTTTTGACCTTATAAGAATCTACTGTGGAAATTTCTCAGATCATCGCTAGTTTCAATGCTTTTTAAATATTAAAAAAGGTACAGTATAATATAATCTTATTATTCCTGCTGAAAAGGCACCTTGAGAATTTTCTGGCTGAAAAACATTATTATTATTATTCACATTATTATTATTATTATTATTCACATTATTATTACTAAGAACTACTTTTCAGTCAGACCTTTTTTATGTTGTTAAACACATTTCTGCAGATGTATTCTTTTCCCCTATTACCCACCTCCCAATTTTCTGAGAACTTGCTCCCTCTTGAGAACTTGCTCCCCCTCCAACCATGGGCAGCTCTGGTGCAGGTGGTAGAGCGGGTTATCCAAGTTGCTCCCGATGGCAAGTTAACGCCTTGCGTGGCAGCTCTGCTACCATAGGTGTGTGTGTGTGTGTGTGTGTGAATGGGTGAATGTGACAGTGTAAAGTGCTTTGGATAAAAGCGCTATATAAGTGTGCCATTTACCCTTTTACCCTGCAATTATATTATTAGGTTTTAGTTTATTTTTAGAAAGTGTTAGATAGGACACTTTGTTGAAGGTCTATTTGAATGTTTATTCCCATGTTTCTTCTTTCTGCTGTAAACTGAAACCGCCATTTGACTATTTACAGCCAAAATATTACTGTGGCATCCCTGAAAAAAAAAATTATATATATATATATATATATATATATATATATATATATATATGAACTGATGATATATACCTATTTAATGATAGTTATGTTGGAAAGACATTGATAGACTTTATTACACATTAGTCAAAAGATCATTTTCAATGACAGTATTTCAAATATTAGGCACAAAATTTAGAATATTAAATAAAAAAAGACTAAATTTGATAACTGATGTAGCTAGCAATACAACCATGTCAGATCAGCAATTTCACTATCCTTCAAGAGACCAAACACACACACACACACACACACACACACACACACACACACACAAGCTCGATAGATAGTGCTAGTGCTCCTCCTTTAAGATCAAATGATTATTAATTATGAATTCAGGGTTACATAGGTGTGTGTGTGTGTGCGTGTGCGTGTGTGTGTGTGTGTGAAGAGAGAAAATTTTTTCCACCTTCTTTTAAAGTTCATGGACTATTATTTTCTAAAACATGGTATTTGGATAATTTATGCAGGAAATTCACTAAATTGTGCACATCAAAATAATATTGCTATTAAAATATCTGGAGTACATGTTATCTGGCAAGCGATGCTAATTAGCTAGCTAGCTAAGAGTTTATCAGTAACAATGAACCTTTCCTCTATCAGCTGCAGTGACACATTTTTAATGAATTATTTTATCCATAAAGCCACAGATGATCAGGGAATGAAGACTATGAGCCGTCCTGATATCTTAATGAGCCAGCATTTCGCTTTAAAGGAGAAAAATAACTGTGGGGGGAATTTCTTCAGGAGCGGGATGAAAAACTGTCCTGCACACACCTCAGCACTTTTCACTTAAGTGTACATGGTCCATTACGGTAAAAGAAAATGGAACGGAAAGCTTACCTTACTTTTGTGGAATATGAGCTTCATAATTATCTAGCAAAAAAAAGAAGAGCATTTTAGCAACAAATTGTGATGTGGAACTCACGAACAAGTCAGATCTTTGAGAAGGTGGAGTAAGATTTCACATGAAGCCCTTTCAGTCACAGTTAAAAGTGTATCTCAGGCTGAGTGTATCTCACAAGATCAGATATGATTTAGATTTTTAAATCTAATTGACGATACTGAATCTCTGCTATAATGCGATATGAACTTGATTTAGTATCTTCAGATCATTATGTGTTCAGAATCTGAGGAAGGCCTGCTGTCACGTCATGAATGATGATGACGTAGGAACTTTCACACTGGCGGTGTAGTCCGAAACAGAGCACCGTTTGCATGACAAATTGGTCATGTGAAAGCAGTCATGCGGACCAGGAAGTGCACCAGGGTACCACACCCAAAGCTACCTGTAAGAGGTGGTGTGAGTTCGGCTTCGGACTGCAGCAAACGTGCACAGTGTGTAAACCACCGTAGAGAAGGACTATTCCAAACAATTTCAACACAGTGGAGTTCAGAGACACTCATATCTCTCTTTCTTTCAGGCATTCCCAGAATGCTTTGCAGCAGTTCAGCGATACGGATGACGACGTCTCTGTAGGTGATGTGCCACCTGTAGAGTCCAGGTGCAGCAACATATTCATTTTCCAGCTTATTAAATATGTAAATGAGGCCAGAAGGTCTAAGTGAGGTTGGCTGTGATTTTCTGTTGGAATGAAGCACGACCTGTAGTCCAACACGAGCATGCCGAGTTTCTGTTGAATACAGTGAGATGTTTGTTCTGCTTCTGATTCTTCAGAAGGTGGTGATTAGTTTTCTGTAACAGTAGAATCTGACAGTAGTGCAGGTTTATATTAACGCACTCGTTTTAATATCGTTGCTATAGTAACGGCTCGGTCACAGGGACGTGTACAGTGGACGCTCCACTGATAATAAACGGATTTTAAAACGTGTGTAATGATTGATTTGTAAGGAGAAATGTGTTTATATAATTTCAAAATAAAAATAATTTCTACTGATATTTGTGAAGTTATAAGCCAAGTTTTTTTAAGCATCAGACCTAAATTTTTATTCTAACTTTAAATGATGTGACAATGTGATTGAGACACGCATACATACATACATACATACATACACTGCCATATTTATCACAGCTAGCAGTTAGCATAACGCTAGTTATTATCATGCTAGCTAAGATAATGCTGTTATTGGTTAGCCTCCGTTAATATTCCTCCCCTTGGTGTCTTGGTAAAAGTCCCACTAATTTAGCATCAGGAACTAAAACTAGTGTATTTATTTTGTAAATTTTTCTTGAATTTTGAAATTCCTCATTTAAGTACATGTCAGACTTTATGGCTAATTTTACCATAATCACAACACAACCTTACATCAACAACAATCTAAGCACCTTGACACAGAATTGGAGACAAATTCACATCAAAAACATCTTTTCTAACAGCTGATGAGTTTTGGCAGAAAGATGTTTAAATGAAGAGGTTATGTAGCTGTTATGATCATCAACCTTATATTTATTTAAGAGCTCATTACATTATGTTTTTGTCACCTTCGCTTACTTTCAAAAGCCACCAAAACATCTAAAGAGAAACATAAAGAGAGCAAATGAGTAAAAATGATCCAACAGGTTATAATTCTGCTCTTAATGGTGCAGATTGAAGCAGATTTAAGACCAAAATGTTTTATATGTATGAAAAAAAGACAGGAAGAGGAATTATAGCATCATTTATGGCACCAGTAAAACTATTTACCAATTTGTGTGTCTGTGAGTTTTTCCACAGAATCTTGCCATAGACACGTAAAACAAAAACAGGATGATATTTGAATAATTTATGAAGAAATCAAGCACTCGAGTATACATTATTAAATCCCAGCTGCTTGAGGATATTGTGAATTCTCAGTCCTGCACTGAGGAACCTGCGCTCCAGGTGGCTGTCACCTGGCTGTATTAATATTCATATCTTACCCACTCCTGAGCATATGCCTCTGCTCATGCTGTCAGTAGATCTGATTCCTGACCATCTGCCATCATTTACACAGCTTTAAATGCAACTCCTGAAGGTGGTAAGGTGGAAATGCCTTCAGAGAGCAGCATTATCTCCTGGATCTCAGGGAGAAATCGGTTCCATACCCGAGGAAGGGAGAACTAAGGCTCAGATGTTTAAATCTTAAATTTAAATTTTAAATTTTAAATTTAAAAATGAAAAACAAAAAGATTAATATGATGATACACGAATGAGAAGATGGTGAGTGTTTAAATAAATCTAATAGGAGTAGAGTATATCACCAATATATCGCTATATGAATAGTCCTATTTATTATGATCACTTTAATCACTGGTTTAATTTACAACCCCAAACTATTTGAAATGTCGACTCGTCGGACCGCAAAACACGATTCCATTGTGCTACTGTCCATCTCAGATGAGACCGAGCCCAGAGAAGTGGGCGGAGCTTCTGGACAGTGTTGATGTACGGCTTCTGCTTTGCATAGTAAAGCCTTAACTTGCATCTGTGGATGCAGCGGCGAATGGTGTCAACTGGCAAAGGTTTACCAAAGTATTCCTGAGCCCATGTCAGGATCTCCATTACAGACTCATGAGGGTTTTTAAGACAGTGACGTCTGAGGGATCGGAGATCACGCGCATTCAGAAGCGGTTTTCAGCCTCACCCTTTACACACAGAGATTTGATCGGATTCCTCGAATCTTTAAATCCTACTGAATTGTCTTTGGGGACTGTTCTTCTCAAAGTGTTGGATTATTCACTGACACATCTGTTGGCAGATCAGCGAGCCTCGACCCGTCCCCGCTCTTGAAGGACTCGGCCTTTTTAGGAGGTTCCTTATATACTACGATTAGATGATTGCCTCACCTGTTTCACATCACCTTCTTATTTCAACTTCTCACACCATGCTCAGTCCTACATACCCTTATTTACATATATATATACATACATATATATATATATATATATATATGTACATGTATGTGTATATATGTACCACACGAGTGCCAATAACGTGCGTGTGAGCTTTTACGTTTTTGCGCATGCAGAAATTTGACATTAAATAACACCAAAGAAATGCAGCTTTGTTTTCGAAGAGCTTTTGGCAAATGTGTTTTGTAGGTAAGTGAGGTGACAGCACGTAAGCTGATGGACTGGGCAATCTATAAACGTTTCCCTTTGTACTTATAATACTCACAGCTATTAAGTTGGTTATGCTATTACGTTGCTGTACCAGTGTGATCAATTACAAAGGCTAACCTATCAGCATTGAATATTGTTGGCTACGTGAGACACGGGAAGCACTTTTACATGTCTGTAAGTTGGAGGACCGGGACCTTTCGCCTGCCTCCTGACCTGCCGGATCATTGCCGTCTCAGTGTTCCGGGACCTGCAGATTTATAAATGAAGCTCTGGTTCCTTCATGTGGTCTCTGGGAGTTTTTCCTCACCAACCTCACTTTGTTCATTAGGAATCAAACTCTACATCTGGATTTTTGTAAACCTAAATTGAGTATCATGAGCTGTCAAATAACTCGAGCTCTGATCCTATCCCTGATCTGCGGCAGCAGGTCGGCTTCTGTGTAACTAACATAGCACACCAACAATCTTCCTCCCTGTTCAGTCGTTTTATGATATCACCGGTTCAACCTTGAAGAAGAAAGCAGCATGAACTGAACTGAATTGAAGGGAAGAACCACAACACATTGACTGCTGTGTTAGAAATGGCATAAGACCTGCTGTGAGCAGATATATCTGAACAAAGAGAAGAAAAAGAGAAAAGTAAACGTATAAAAACTGCAGTTATTCACCTTCTAGAAGAGAACAGGAATACTGGAGCTAAAAATGGCTGATTCTGAGACTAAGAAGACTAAGAGAGTGGTGAAAAGACCCGCTCAGGACCTGGGCATTTCACTCTGTGGAGAAGGAAAAGTTGATAAAAAATCTGTTGTCGGTTGTGTGGTTAGTTACACAATCAGGTTAATGATGGAGGCTTAATTTATGACTGCTGTATTTAACACAGTGTCTAACACTGCCCTATCTAAACAGTATGATTTACGACTAAAAGCCGTATTACCAAATTCAGACCTCACTGATGGAACATCTGGAATAAATTACTGTACAGTATATGTCATGTTTTATTTAGCGCCAACTTTTATTTTTTTCTAACACGTTGGACAAAACAGTTACCGTTACTAAAACAAAACACCAATTAAAACCTATTATTAGTTTTTTGTTTAATCTGAAGATTAAAATAAAGATCATTGTCTAAAATAAATCCCAGGTATTTATATGATGACAATAATTGCCCTAGTCAGCCCTAAAAGCTGTACAGTATATTTGTATATTTAAGGGGTAGCAGTTAAATGCACCTTTATAATAAAAAAAAAAATGTATACCGTGTGTTTTGGTTCCCTTTCAAAGGGAACTTCAAGGTTGCATTTAGCATAACAGTATGGGAACGCTTTGGGCGCGTGACCGGTATCTGAAGCTTGTGTAAAATCATGCCTCTACTTATAGGCCTGCCATGATCAGGTGACGTGGTAATTAAGCGCGTCGCATGATATATATATGGCACCTGTGAACCGCGCCGCCAGCCTTATTGTCTTCAGCGAGACTGCATGTCTGTTGTTTGTGTGACAAAAACGCTTCATTTCTACTCGATATTTTCTCAAAATCTCTGAACTTTTCTATCCTTCTTTAGAGGAAAAGAGAGGTAAGTAATGAGCGAGAAAGAATTCAGGCAGAGTGTTACGGCTTGCTCCCGTTTCATCACGGGGAAAAGTGCACATTTCTGGGTGAAGTGTTAGCGGTGTAGTATGCGATGGCGGCCTCGAGAGGCTGTGCATGGTAACGCCCACATTAAGCAGCTCGGCTCGCGACTCGCGCGCTTCAAGAAAAAAAACTGAAGCCGAAGCGAGTCGGGTTTCAGAGCCTCGCGGATCTGGGCAGGCCGCTGCCGAGGCAGCTAGCTGTCTAAGGTTTGGGGGATCTCTTATAGATCCGGAAGAGGAGCCGGAGACGTGCGCTGCTCTATCTCTTGCTCTGTCTTCTGGGTCCGGCTCTCCGCTGGATTTTGGAGCTTTCCGCTATGGAAAGCCAAAAGGGTAATAATTCCTCTCTGACTCCAAGGAGTTAGAAGTATGTGTTAAAAACTGAGAGCAGCATATAAAGAGCTGCTTGAAGTGATCACCCAGTGAAAGTAAATCCCTCACACTGCAGAAACTCCCCTGTCTTCCAGAAGTTTATGACAAAATCTCAGGCTTCTGGGGAAAACCACGCATAAGCCATATTCATAACCCCACGATGTTGAATTATGCGGCCATTGTGGGAATGAACGGCATGGCTATTTAGCTATGCTCAAGGTGAAGAAGGCACATGCGAGGTACCTCTCTCCACTGACGGCAGGTAATTAGGGGGGCTGGCTTGCATCCAAGCCATGTAAGGCCACCGTGGCATTGGTGGGCAAGCCTATGCAGTAGTAGTCTTGCTTGTGGGTCACTGCAGACAATGACAGGGTTGCAGGCCTACCAAGCAGACTTGCTGAGTGAGCTCGACATATGGCGGCATTCAAAAAAAGCCGGTTTCTTCCCTGTTGTCTCGAGCTCACCCGGGCGTCCACGAGTGGAGCCTGGGCCAGCACTAGTGTGAGGGAGACCCAGAAGGCGAGTATGGCAGCCCGCCAACCCCCGCAGACAGCCAGGGGAACTGGGTGGCCACAGGCCTGATCTGAGAATGGTCAAGCAGGCAAAGAAGAGCGGCCCTGAGGGGCCGTGGAGGGATGTATCTGGGGACATTAGGTTGTTAGGGCAGGTAGCCCCCAGTGCGACTGTAGGGCCTCCCCTAGCCAAGGTGGTCCCCAAGTTTTGAGTGTTCTCTGGTCAGCGAGCTGTCACAGGGCAACGAAAATCTGATGCTTCGCTCCAATAGAATGTAGAATAATTAACATCACTAAAAGACCATCGGGCAGCGTGCAAACTACTGCCAAATGTGTCTCCATGGGTTCTGTCTACTGTAGAAAGGGTTACCGGGTCCAGTTATAGCTCGACCCCCCGTTCACAGGTGTGCTCACCACAGCAGTCAGCACAGACCAGAGCCTGACGTTAGCGCAGGAAGTAAGCTCCCTTTAGGACAATGGGGTCATAGAACATGTACCCTGTTCCCGAAGGGAGGGAGGTTTACAGCCATTATTTCCTGTTCCGCAAAAAAGTGGGAGTATGCGGCCAATTTTAGATCTGCATCATCTGAACCGTACTCTTCGGACATACAGGTTCAGAGGCAGACGCTCAAACTTATCGTGCCACAGATTCAGTTCGAGAACTGGTTTGTGGCGATAGATCTAAAAGGTGCATATTTCCACGTAGGAATATCGCTAGCTTTATCCCCTCGCACCTTCACAAAGTGCATGGATGTCACTCTGGCTCCATTGGGACTCCAGGGCATCTGTGTACCAAACAACCTGGATGACTGGTTAATTCTAGTACGATCCAGAGAGCTGGCGGTTCAACATTGAGATGTTGTTCTCGCCCACATGAAGAGCTTGGGGCTCAGGTTGAAACTCAGAAAAGTATGCTTTCCCCGGTGCAGTGGACAACTTTTCTAGGGGTTATAGGATTTTACTACGATGAGGGCATTTCTATCCCCAACATGCGTAGTGTCAATCCTATCAACACCGAGCAAGATAAAGCTGGATCTTGGGAGACTTTTGTGGTGGAGTCCACACATATGGCCGAGTTCACATCTGTATGCCGCTCCCCCTATCACTCTGCTCCCACAAGCTCTAGCGAGAGTTCGCCAAGACAGTCTGCTAGTAGCACCTTTTAGGCCAGTTCGAACATGGTTCTGAGAGATAATATCCCTGCGAGATGGCACTCCTTGGGGGATTCCCGTCCGCAGGGATCCACTGTAGACCCAGTGAACTGCGCAATAGCTACAGTCCTGGAGCTCCTACAAGAACATTTCCAGTGGGCTGATTTATCACCCTCGGCCAGAACTACGGAAACTGTGGGTCTGGCCCCTGAGGGGCACCAGCTCATAGATTCTGGTCTCACAACTGAGATTGTAGAAACCATGTTAAATGCTAGAGCACCATCCACAAGGAAATTGTATGCACTCAAGTGGCAGCTTTTTGTCTTGTGGTGTGAGGAACGTCAGCTAGACCCAGTGAACTGCGCAATAGCTACAGTCCTGGAGTTCTTACAAGAACGTTTCTCAGTGGGGTGGGCTCCTTCTACAATCAGGGTTACTTGGCCGCTGTTTTGGCCAGCCATGCCCCTGTTGATGGAGCCTCTGTGGGGCAACATCCTCTAACTTCGAGGTTCATGCGTGGTGTCAGACGGCTGAGGCCCATCTGCAGGCCGCGCATACCTTCCTGGGACCTTCTGTGGTCTTGGATGGTCTGTCAGGGGCCCCATTTGAGCTGTTAGAGTCAGCCTCTGAGAAGCTTCTGACTCTAAAGTTAGCTGTTTTACTGGCCCTGACATCTCTCAAGCGAGTGGGAGGTCTACAAGCTCTCTCTGTTGCCCCTTCCTGCTTGACTTTACCCCTGGATTAGCCAAGGCCTTCCTGTATCCTAGGCCAGATTATATTCCTAAAGTGCCTACATCGGCTGCCCACCCTGTGGTGTTGCAGGCTTTCTGCCCTCCTCTGTTCCTCACACCGGAACAAGAGAGGATGCACCTGCTGTGTCCAGTAAGGGCTCTCTGTACTTACGTCCACCGCTCCGGCCAGTGGCGTAAGTCGGAGCAGCTACTGGTCTGCTTTGGCAGCGACAGTAAAAGTGATGCTGTGTCAAAGCAGCGCATCTCTACTTGGATAGTGGAAGCAATCTCTAGGGCTTACGACACGCGGTCTCGCCATGCCTCTGGGCATAAGAGCTCATTCCACTAGGGTGTCGCCTCCTCAAAGGCTTTGTCCAAAGGGGTATCCTTGCAGGATGTGTGTGCAGCTGCAGGGTGGTCTACACTACACACAGTCGTTCGTTATTACAGCCTGGATATTCATTCCACCCTGGGCTCGAGTGTCTTGCAGTGACCCTCGGGCTTGGGTATTTTTGAACAGGCCGTACCCTCGGTATGACGGAGTGGGTATTCCCGTTCCCATACTGTTATGCTAAATGCAACGTCTCGTTCGCTTCTCAGGGAACAGGGTTACATGCGTAACCCCAACGTTTTCCATCACTTAGGTGTAATGTGAAACTGTTGAGATTTTTCTGTAATGTTTTTTACAGGTTCCTACAGGTTTTACAGGTTTTTTGAGTTCCTCAGCAGAATGTTGGGTAGAACATTAGAACTACGCTATCATCAGCATAGAAATGCAAATCAACATCTGAAACATGTAAATACTGTATATAAAGAAAATAACAGGCATAACCCCATGGAGCCCCAGCTCTGGAGTAGTATTTTGCAGTAGCGCCCTGCAATGGTAAAGGTTCTAGAACTAATGTTAAAGGTTCTGTTTACATTTTCTCAGCCCAGCTCTCTTCTCAAAAATTCATAGTTGTCATGGTTTCACTGCAGTTCCAGTTCACCTCACAGGAAGAAAAGAACTGTAAAGATTCTAAACTGAAAGGCTACGGTTTAAAGTTGTGCTTGTCAGGAATGAATTTTTTTGTAATTGTGTCAGAAATATAACCAATACGTAGCACGCAATATTGTTTATTCCATCGAGCAGAATATCTCCGGAAACCACAAGAAGATTGACGGATCATTTTGTTGAGCATCATTGTGCCATCAAAACTGAGAATTTCCTTTCTTTCACCGTGTGTGTGTGTGTGTGTGTGTGTGTGTGTGTGTGTGTGATGTTTCTGTGGTGAAATGAGCAGGAAGCCTAAATACTGGAAATAATTAAAGCTGCCATGCCTGTGAGAGATGAGCTGCCATATTGGCTCAGTATGCCCAAATAAACACCATCCAGAGGACTCATGCGTAATTTATTAATGTGCAGTCACTCTTTATTTCCATCCAAGCAGAAACCAGACACCACGCTGAGCCAAGGACTCAAACTGTGCCAGAAATCACTGATTCAAACCCAAAAAGACAATTATACGTCCAGAATGTAAGCTTTATGTTGACAATAACATTATATGGAAAGCACAGCACGCCAGTCTCTGTTAGTGAGCTGGGAATCTGTTCTTTACCTTTCAAAACATCTGAATCAGAATCTGTTTATTTTGCCAAGAATATTACACAAATGAGGAATTTGTCACGGTGTGTGCGCACATATATGACGTGTAACATACTAAACAGACCAGACAAGTGCACAGATATTAACAGTATTCGAGAAAATAGACATTTAACTACATTTAATAAAACTAGAATAATAGAGTAGGGTCTGAGGAAACAGAAATAAAAGAGGTATAGTTTACATTATGTTACAGAATGGTATGAGCATTGTATGTAGTGCAGGGATGCAGAGTTGTTTTTTGTTGTGTTTTGATTCAACATGTCCACTGTGGCAGGTGAGCACCACAGCTCTGGGGAAAGAACCTGTGCTGGCTTTGATGGCTCTGAGTCTTCATCCAGAGGTAGGGGCTGGAAGAGGTGATGTCTGGGGTGAAAAGGTCAGCTATAATCCTGCCAGTGCAATATGTGATGCTGCTGTTGTAAATGTCCTGAAGCGTCGGCAGACTACATCTGATGATCCTCTGAACCGTCCCGATCATGCATTGGAGCTTGTCCTGCTCTTATGAGGTGGAGGATCCAAACCAGACGGTTGTAGATGAAGTGCGCATGGACTTGATGATCGCTGTGGAGGACTGCAGCACTGACGCAGAAATACAGAAGATGGCCATCAGCACAGGTTCCATCATACTGTCTATAAACACCGGACCTTACATTCAAAGGTATTTCCTAATCTTGAAAACCAGAAGCTATGCAAAACAGAACTTTGAAGGCTAAGTGACAGGTTTTTAAAAATCAAAGACTTCGCGTAATAGATAAACTGGTTAGTGTTTGTACTCGAAAATAGTCCATAAGGATGCGATTTAATACACCATGCTGGTTTGTCACATGGTGCTATATTGCCCACAATGCTAAACGTGTAGTGTTCATGTCTGAGAATTCAGTTCAGTTTTATTTATATAGCGTGTTTAACAGTGGACATTGTCCCAGAGCAGCGTTACAGAAATATATAAATTCAGGATATAGATGTTAAATGTATGGATTTATCTCTAATGAGCAGCCAGAGGAGACGGTGGTGAGGAAAAACTCCCTGAGACGATATGAGGAAGAAACCTTGAGAGGAACCAGACTCAAAAGAAACCCGTCCTCATCTGGGTGACACCGGATAGTGTGATTATAAATAAATACACCCCTTCTATAAATGTGCTAATACTACATGGTGAAATAGTGCAGTTGTGTAAGCAGGAAATTCATTACAGTTTTTACATGAAGTCTGTTTTGTTGAACTTCATTGAACAGGATGTGCACATGCAGCTGCCATCTTACAAATGTCAAGTTAAAAGCAACTACAGTATAAACCAGTCTAAACTCCAGCGTATGACAGGTGACCCTTTAATGATGACTCATCTCGTAGCACCATCTCCGGAAGTGAACCTGGACCTGCAAGTCTGTGGGGAAGTATGGGAATAGAAAGTGAAATGTGGTATTCCGGAGCAGTTGGTGTGTTTGGGGAGAAGGATTCTGAGTGGGTTAAATACAGGCTGAGTAAGCAGATGTTACTCTGCCAGATTGAACGCCAGAATATCTCTCCAGGTCAACGCTCCAGTGCTTCTCTGTGACATTGTTCTGGCTGTGGCGTCAGATGAGGATCCGAATGTGGTGAGTAAGTCTACTGGCACAAGTCAGCAGCGTTTTAAGAAGCGGTCCAATTGAAATAAAATAGTGGCTTTGGCATAAGAAAGGGTTTGCAGATAGATGCTGTATAGGGCCTCGGCACCGTTTATTACTTACTGACTCACAGCACAAAAAGTTTTAAACACAAACACAAAGTGATTATTTTCACAAATCGAGTTGGACGTGGATGCAGTTGCAATGTGTTTTTTAAATATCAAGTTAACAGAAGGTCTAGAAGTTATTACCAAAAGCCACATATTATGATCAAATTCAAAACCGGATGGAAGTTGGGAAACAAAGAAAGAAATTCAGAACCAGGTAAAACAAGGAGTAAAGGTAAAACATTGAGCACATTCCCAAAACTGGACATCCTGGCACTCTGTAGAACACACTGCTTAAATGTGACAAAATGTATAAAATTATTACTGATCATTAATCAGCATTTATACATCAGTTAATACTTTTAAACATCACCATGAAAAAGTTTTAAGGTTTGATTAACTGTACAGAACTTACCACCTACACTTCTTCAGTCTCCACAGTCCCTGTGACTACGGTACGCGAGTTAAGGTGATATTTGAATCCAACATGAAAAATATTTGAGAAGTAATGTCAGAACAAGTCCATGCAGTGGACTGCTGCATGGGGACAAAGCATTACTTCTGATCATCTTCCACAAACTCACCTACACCTACAGTGACCGCATGTACGTTTACAGGCATTCAGCCGCTCACAGCAAAACTTAACTGTAGGGAAGCAGATGTTTCCTTCCTCCGCATGAACTGTATGATTGGTCCTTATCCTGTCGAGGATCTGACAAATGACAAATGAGCTTTTGCAAGACTTGAGCCAATTAACCTTTTTATTTTAGTGAGATCTGTAGAAGTTTGTACGATTATAGTGTCTCTGAGTAGAGCAAGAGAGCTCATTAAACAATGAGACATGAAATCCTGTGAAAAAGGATTCAGACTCTTACACACTCGTCTACATTCAGACGGAAACACAGCTCCTCTCTCTTAACTTTAACGACTCTTTTAAATTGATTTTTAACTCCGCAAGGTGAAGATTTTCTTTTTTGCTATTGATGAGGCAGGAACAATAGAGATGAAATGCCTCTACCTTTAGAGTAAAGAGAGGGATATCCCTTTATCCCCATTTCTTTCAATCCATATAAAGTTGTTTTTACTTGTTGTTTGATGCTTGTGTGATTGAGTTTGCCAAGAGAAGTGCTATAAAGCAAGTAAAAAAGTAAACAGTCACAATCTCTCAGTGCAGGGTTGGGTTAAAAGAACCGAACTCAGAACTGGGCCGAGACAGCGGGATGAACGAGAGGAAGAGAACTCTTTTCACACCGTCCCTAGCCTTAAAACACACTCAGCTCACTTGCTGCTTCTCTAAAGTCCCATTCCTACTTATTCTTTTTTGGCCTGAGACCAATAACATAAATGGTGACAAGTTCTTCATAAAACAGGTATTTGATTTCCTCTAACTGTCTAAATCAGTGTCACTCTTGCATGTAGCATCTTCTTTAGCTTGTTCCAGGATCGTATATGCATCCTGTAAAACCCCTTCACCTTCATTTTTGTTTCAGAAAAACTTTCAAACGCTTTAATGTTTTTAAGAGCTGCAACTAACTGGTTCTGTATATAATCCTCACTCCAAATGTCGAGGAGAGACACGATGACTCTCCTGAGATGGTCTAAGTTTGGTTCATTTACTGGGGATCTGAGCTCATCTCCCATAAGACCCAGACTGAGGGTGGAAAAGCACAGAGTGCACTTAAATTGGCCGAATCCAGCAAAGTTTGAAAACAGTCTTAGTATTTCTTGTCATTTATATCAGGGGTCATGGGGGTCACTTCTCTACACAGATCTGTTCTCTGAAGGTAGCTGTACTGGGTGCCTTAAACTCCCACTGATATAACCCTGAGGTTCACTGAAGTACACAAGCCACTAAATCATTACCTACAAATCCAAGGCCATGGTTCTTTCACAGAAAAAATGGGATGTTTTCTTCAGGTGAAGGGAGAGACCTTGCACCAGGTTTAAGTATCTTGGTAACTTATTCACGGGTGATGTGTTTAGGCCACTGTCACAATGACACAGAAAACTAAGGTCTTGGGTGAATGCAAAACAACCACCAAGTAAGATTATGTGATGGATAGTAGTGGTGATTGTGGATAAGAGTTGGACAGGATGTCAGATATGGTGGTTGAAGGTTTTATCATCATCATTACACACACAAGACTGGAATTCACAGAAAATAAGTACAGCAGGACACCCACAAAACCAAGGGTGTCACGTTACAATACTCCACTGACTCCATCTCCCATCAACCACTGCGGCCTACAAACATGGCCGCCTCGAACTACACTACCCAAGATACACACACACAAACAACACACCCCCCCCCATCTTCTGAATGGACACACCTGAGTGTGATCACTCTTACATTGTGAAGTATACACTCAGTTCTGTCTCTGTACTACTGTCTATATCAAGCCTTTGAATCCGAATTGCCTCATTCTTATTGACCCGGTCCATTTCACATTTTTGACTTTGTCTTGCCTAGGTTATCCTGTTTGACATTCACCTGACCTTTTGCCTGTTTTTGACCCTGACCTTGTTTTACCCTTTGTATTTGCTTGATTGCATTTTTTTTTTTTTGTCAGTAAATCTCAGCTTTAATTGCAATTGCATCTATTAGTGTGTTTGTTTTGTAACACATGGAAACTAGTCTTATCTTGGAAAGTGCAAAAGCAATGAATATAACAAAATTGGACTACACTCGGCTGCACTTAAAGTGGTTAGTCTGACTGCCTAAAAACATCAAATGAAAACTAACATTATTAGGCTACGTTAACAAAAAAAACACAAGCACCCGAACTATAACCTAACCTGTCTAGACATTCAAAACCAAGGAAGCTAGCATAAGGGTGGAAAGACTTAGCACACAACAAAAACTATTGGTCCTAATCAAAAAATTGAGTTGGAACAAGGGGACAGACATTAAAAAAGAAGTATATATGACAACAGTAGACGTTCATCCAGCTAACACACTAGAAGATGTGATAGTAAAGCATTCACCAAAGACTGATACAAGGGTGCCATGTGCTGCTTTTATAACAATAGCTCCACCTCTTTGGGACAGGTTCCTGCCTTCCCATTGGTCAGGTCCTGTCACACAGTTAATGCTGATTGCCACTGGGATCTACCTATAGGAAGACAGCAAACTAAACAGTGAGAAAAGATATTGCAGGCACAAAACAGATACAGACATGGATATCAAGACTAATGTTTCTGAAGATAGCAAATACCCCATGCAGGAATTTCTCTTTCTTGAATGTCTCCGCTAATCTGCTAGTATTTTTTGTTCTTTCAAAAAAACACATTTAGCTCCCATTACCTTTTCAGCAGTAATCAATATCAGCTCTTTCCCGAGGCTCAGGCCTCCAAATCGTGCCTCCTTATTTCTATATTAAAAGCAGAGCTCCATTAAGATGTGATGTGATTAGCTTTTAGCCTTTGGCTTTGTTGCAATACGACAAACCCCATCATTATACTCTCTTGATTAAGCTTTAAGAGCAGCCATTAGGAGATTTTCTCATCCAAATCTGGGGACACTCGAACTTCTTGAACAGAAAATGCACAGTGTGTGATAATGGCCTTTCCATCACAGCTGAACGCCCACCGCCATCTCTGATTATCACAATTCTAATAAAATAATATCTTACATCGTTCTTTTATCGGGAAAACAGAACGAAAAAAATCAGTCTCTGTTAGAAACACACTTTTCCACAGCGCACTGAGATCTCATTCTGTTTCTCTGTGTAGATGTTTATTGAGGCACTGAGATCATTCTTAGAGCTGATGTCGGATGTTAGCAGATCCACAGATAATATTTATATTTCCATATTAGAACAGTTTACAGACTTTACAGAAAAAAGGATAATGGTGCTGAGAATAACGAGGCACATGACTCACAGAGACCATTTGCATTATAAGTAAATAAAATAAAAGGTTTTGTGCTTGTCAGCAGAAGCAGGATAAGAACACACATTTTATTCTGCAACAAACAAAATGTGCATTAAATAAAGCATCTAGGGTACATTTGCCCTGCGATAGACTGGCACCCCACCCAGGGTGTCCCCTGCCTCATGCCCCGAGTCCCTGGGATAGGCTCCAGGCTCCCCGCCTGACATCCCCGAGTGTAGGTCAATAACTGCAATATGTGTTTTCCATCCATCCATCTTCTACCGCTTACTCCTTCTTCAGGGTCACGGGGGAACCTGGAGCCTATCCCAGGGAACATCGGGCACAAGGCGGGGTACACCCTGGACAGGGTGCCAGTCCATCGCAGGGCACAATCATATACCGATATGTGTTGTCATCATTTTTTATTTATAATTTTTGCTGCTGCACTGCAACCTCACCCCTTCTTACAGTATTATACAGCATTGTTTGTTATTGGAGAGGCCTCCAAATAATTTGGAGCATACAGAGTATACTGTACAGACTTTAGTGTTTAGAGGAGTTATTTGGAATTTAGCCCAAGGTGTTTCTCTCTACCAGAACACATGCATAGCATAAATGTCATCAGCCAGAGTCCTCCAAATACCCCCTCTAACCAAAGCATCCAGGAACGCTGGCGGCCAAATCTCCTCCGAGTCCTACAAGACTGTATCAGCAATGTTGTCTTTGAAATAATCCACCACAATGATCATTAACCTGCGACAGACTCGCCAAGTTCTTCTACTCAGGACCTCGGTGTACTCTTCGGGTTCCTTCCTGGATTACAGACTGATGTCAAATCAACATGGCCGCTCACAGCATCAGCGGTAAACATGTATATACATGCAGTATTAGCTTGCAGCATCAACATATGGATATGTTCACTTGTTAAATCTATAGCACTGACTCTACATTTCACTGTTCTGAATAGGAAAATATACATCACTCATTATAGTTAGCTGGCTAGCGTGTTGCTAACAAAAGACAACTGTGTTTTTTTCCCCCACTTTGTACCTTAAAAATGCACAAAAGTTCAAAAATTGAAGTCACAAATGACATCATACTGAACTCTGACTTCACACTTTAGAGGAAGGTCAAATGCAGAAATGCAAATGTTCTCAGCAGAGCAATGAGGCGGAGCGATGACCTCTGTGGAGTAGGAAGACGGAAAGTTTATTTAGGGGTCACATGGTGTTGAGCCACTCCTGAGTGGCTCTGACCCAATGTTCTCTCCCCTGTTGCTCCTTCATCAGATGTTTCCTCTCCAGGAGGGCTTCCTGGACTGTGAAAAAAATCCATCCATCTTCATTCAAGCATTCTGCCAGGATTCAGTTGAGGAGACAGATGCAAGTAAAATATTTTACTGTATGAAGTGCAAAAAAAACCCCAACTAAAACTGTGAACACAAGAATCATGAAGCTAAACAGAACATACAAGGCAAACCATGTAGACAATGAGCAAGACACATGGTACACATGGCAACACATGAATCCCACCACAACTACCACCACCACCACAACAACAACGACAACAACAACAACAACCGCTTGACCATGAGACACAGAAACACAGGAACTGATATAACTGTTCTAATCACAGTGAAAATGAGGCACAGGTGCACAGGATAGGAAACATGACGTGCTGGGACTGATAGGTAAGGATCTGCTGAGTTTCTCTACAAGGCTGCTGAAGATCTGTGTGTGTGTGGGGGGGGTTGCGGGTTAGCTTTTTCTCTTTCCATCAAATTGTTCCTATGGTATAGTGTGTGTTTTTTTTCCCAGTTAAAAATCAGTGAGCCTTGAAATCTTAAACTGATTCCAGTGGCAATAAAATGAACAGAGTTTATGGACCTGGAGAAGTGTGTGTGTGTGTGTGTCTGGACAAATCGGTAAGCCTCTTAAAGTCTGTGACAGTGTGGCTCAGTGGGTTTAGTGTGTGTGTGTGTGTGTGTGTGTGTGTGTGTGTGTGTGTGTGCACTGAGTTTATGATGAGCTTTTCTAACCACATCACTGACTGTCTCACTTTTTGATTTAAGCCTCTTAGATGTCGGCATTTCTTTCTTGCAGAAGCAGCCACTCAATAAATGTTTATCATAAAAATAAAAATCAGAAATACAAATTTCCCAAAAAACAATTCTAAAAGCTTTTACAGATTTTATGTAAATTATATAATTAGGAAAAATTCTGAAAGATTCAAGGATTAAAAATATGATTAGTATATTTTTCTGAGATGTCGAAATTGACATTACATGGGGTTAAGATGATATAATCCAAATTTGATTATTTTTGGGTCTAATTTGTAGGAGGTCTAGCAAAAACACTGATTAGATACAAGCATTTTTACATGTCATTGTAACTTTTGACCTCTAGGTGGCGATGTCATGAAATTTGTTGCATAGCCTCATATAATAATCCTGAACACATTTACCAAGTTTCATGACAATGCATAAAGTCATTAATGAGACACAGCATCACTTCCTGATTGGCGACTTCATCGCCAGATTTGTTGGCTTGTCACAAGCGAATGATTTTGAACATTAAAATTCCATTTCATATCTTTTGTGTGGATTGGTATAAAGATGTTATAAACCAAATTTGGTGAAACTTGGACAAAACTGGTAGGAGGAGTAGTGAAAAAATTACTTTCAACAAAATCCAAGATGGCCGAAAATCCAATGAGGCCGAAATTTACGTCATTTGGTCCACTGAACTCAGCATTATTGAAGAACAATAGGAGCCTTGTACCTTCAGTGCTTGGCCCCCTAATAATACTAATCTGACCGTTTTAATTTTTCTTTTTAAATAGTCCAGAAATCATGTTTATATGCATTGAAATACACTAGAAATACTGGTTAGTAAAAATTAACCCTAAGTTTGGGAACTGGTGGTTTACTCTGTTTCCACTGAAGTGTGTACGTGAAGGTTATTTATTCAGATTGAGGTCTGATCATTAACAGATTTTTAGGCTGCATATAAATGTACATAATGAGTTTCCCACCCTGGACAGTCTTTACACAGCTGCACAAAAAGCCCAAAAGATGGACTTTTATTTTCAGCTGGTCGTCATTATTGAGGTTAACAAGAGCCTTGATGCCACCTGAGTCATGAACGATGAGATGTCCTACAGCACTATTCGCAGTTTCTCGGAACGAGTGCAGCATAACAATCCTACTACCAGGAAAATGGAAAATGAACTCCAGACTAACGTGTGATTTCATTCCACCTGTCGATGACCGAGGATCTCGTGTGCCATGTCACTTCCACAACCTGATGTTAATCAGCTTCTTTTATTGAACCAGTGCAGGAGTGAAGATAATTATGCTGATTGGTGTGTTCTGAAAGAAAGAGAAAAAATACACAGACCTTTTATTGGCCTTTGTGGCTTTTACTGACCTTTCAGTGCCCTTTTTCGTGACTTTCTCACTTATTGCTAATGAAGGTCTGAGTGCTGGAGCTGGATTCAGAGATTCATCTGTTAAATGCACAACATATAAGGAATAAATAAATAATATATACATTTTAAAAACATCCAGAAAAAGAAATACGTGTCAAGTTTCTGTTGAATTATTCTGTAATTTCATCCCTTTTTTCTGCTGCATGAAGAGGTTTAATTATTATTTATTTAAATGTAATTCATGATGAAATCATAATGGATTTGCTGTTTGAATTTTCAGCTTGTAGTGTGTGAAGAAAATGTTTCTTTCTCTCAGCAGGTTAACGTCGATGATTATGATGTTACAGAAAATGCAAGCAGCTAGACATTATTACTGATTAGTGCGTCTTACCTGCTGAGAGCGAGCTGTTAGGGCAATCACAGAGGACATTAATGCTGAGAAAGTAATAATAATAATATTAATAATGAAATAGTAGTAACTTCTTCCATATAAATCTTTCCTAATGAGTTTTCTCTGCAAATAAAAAAAGACCTGTTGTTCATTGAGGAAAATAATAAGAATAATTTCCTGGTTACACTCAGCTTTCTTATAGCACATTTTAAATTCTTACATGTTTTGTTGAAATGAACACAACTTTTAGGAATTTTAAAGCCTGCAGTAAATACAATCGCCAAAATTACACCACTGTCACATGACTACAACGTCACGACCAATACGCTTCCATCAGCTCTTTCAATCTTTATTTAAAAAACACTACAATTACAAAATACTATAAACTGGTAAATCTACAAGTTGGAAAGTTTGAGTTGGAATAAATCGTATAAATACGACGAGGCTGCAGTAGACGAGATTTCCTGTTCGGCATGATGACGTTTAATGACGTTTAATGTCCCCGAGAACCTCCGTAGTCCCATTTAGCTACTTGTTAGCAAGTGTCTTTTTCAAGACACGTAAAAGTGGGGTATTACTGATGTATGTTAAGTCGTAGAATTAAATGTGAAAATATCTTGTGCTTGTGTTAACCACAGACCTTATTTCAGGCATTTAACCAAAAACCCCATTTTAGAAAAGCATTGACTTGGGGACGATGGATGTCGAGTACACACGAGAAAACAAGAAAGAACAAATGTATAATGTGTGGCTGCTAAGGGCTTCTGTAGTATACTGTACCTGTGATTTTCAGAAATTTGAACTAACTGAACTCACTTTCCTGAAGCTTTATTCAACTGATTAGACCGAGAAAGGATTTTAAAACCATCACCGCTACCTAAAACTGGTCTCGGCACTTCAGCTCGCTCGCGTGCCCTGTGCTGTAGTTTGAATAGTGTCCAAGTAAACTCTTTGTTTTTACTCCCTTTTCATTTCCTCGTGCGAGCTGAACGGGAAGCAGAACCAGCGACTGATCCGTTACATAAATATATTCATTACTGCAATTGATCTGTGAGATTAAGTCCTCTCTAAGGAGAGTGAGAGCTATAGAGTGAAAAAAATACAACGAGCCCAGAATAACAAGTACAGATTCACTGGCACACTTTTCCTCTCCGCCATAATTGAATGAAAATCCTGAAACTGGGCTCGGTTTCAGCGTAATCAGGTTTGCTGTGTGTTTAGCTCAGAAATATGAAAGAGCAGCATCTGTTTTTTTAAAAACATTTTCATTACATTAGCAGTTTTGCTACTCAGCAGCTGAAGGAGTTCTGCCCACAGCTTAGTCAGCACCATGAAGCGGCAAAACACCGTAGCACTTCTGACTATGTCCCTGTATCGCACCGAGTGTGTAAAGTGTGTGTGAACCCCACTAGCTGTAGTGCATGTGCATTATGCAGATGCATTCAAGTTGTGATAGCTGGGATTAGTTCCAAGTAATAATTCTAGAAATTGTGTGGAGTCATCACGATACAGTGGGTCTGTCTTTCACTTCTCTTTGACCTAGATAACCAAAACACTTTTATTATTAACTGCAACACCATCCAGCCCTAAAGATACTGTCATGTCAACGCTGGAATCAATGTAGGTGGTGTGGTTCTTTATTAAATAAGAAAGTGTAATTGTGGTCGAGTTGCTGTGGTATAAGAGGAACAAAACACGTTGACCCACACTGTTATAGGTAAATAATAATGAGTCTTTATTTATCACGTATACATTACAGCACAGTGAAATTCTTTTCTTCGCATACCCCAGCATGTCAGGGTCAGAGTGCAGGGTCAGCCATGATACAGCGCCCCCTGGAGCAGAGAGGGTTAAGGGCCTTGCTCAAGGGCCCATCAGTGGCAGCTTGAATCCCCGACCTTCCAATCAGTAACCCAGAGCCTTAACCGCCAAGCCACCACTGTCCCTATCACTGCTGGTCTGGTAACAGTAATAGACATACGTATTTATTTTTACTCCGAAACCCCTAAATAACAGTGTGTGAGTGTGTGTTACAACGTGTTAAAATGTTTCACTGTATTGTTGTATATTAGAGTGTGTTATTTTATATTAAAGTGTGTTATTGTGTGCTTCAGTGTGTTTTGTATAGTGCTTCAGTGTGTGTTACAGCATGTTACATTGAGTTAGTGTGTGTTGCAGTGTGTTCTGTGTTGCAGTGTGTTATTGTGTATTATGTGTTATTGTGTGCTACAGTGGCTTAGTGTCTTATAAAGTGGGTTATTATGTGATAGTGTCTTAGGATGGGGTACAGAAAATCTCGGATTCCATCGTAGGAAAATAACCACCCTTTGGCCACAAGCAAATGCCACAGCTGAGCGGTTTATGCGCACATTAGGTAAAGCCATTCAAATTGCACAAACACAAGGCACTCTGTGGAGGCAACGGTTGAACGTGTCTTCCTCTGTGAGTACAGATCCACACCTCACTGCACCACAGGGACTTCACCGGCTCAGTCAAGCTTTCAAAGGAAGAAAGTACAAAGATTCCTGAAAGATATAATTAAAAGATTGAAGGAATCCGGTAAAATCTCTGCATGTAAAGGGCGAGGCCGAAAACCACTTTTGAATGCGTCTGATCTCCGATCCCTCAGACGTCACTATCTTAAACACCGTCAGGAGCCTGTAATGGAGATCCTGTCATGGGCTCGGGAGTACTTCGGTAATGTCCACAGATGTAAGTTAAGGCTTTACTATGCAAAGCAGAAGCTGCACATCAACACTGAAGCTCCGCCCACTTCTCTGGGCTCGGTCTCATCTGAGATGGACAGTAGCACAGTGGAATCATGTTTTGTGGTCCGATGAGTCGACATTTCAAATAGTTTTTTTCCACAGAGGAAAAGGACCATCCGAGCTGTTCTCAGCATCAGGTTCGAATTACAGCAGTGTGATAAAGTGGAGATTCATTTAACACCCTGAAGTCGATCATTTTCCTCTAACAGCACGACCCCAAGTGTTTTGTTCCTCTTACACCACAGCAATTTATCAACTATGACTATTTTCAGGAGCCAGAAGGAGTCAAACCATGAAAAATTTTAGATACCATACACACATTTGAGAAAAGTCTACAATTATCAAAACTCAAACAATTATGTTTGTCTACGATCCTACAATGATGATAATGGTTTGGTTTTTTATCTAAAATGTTTAAAATCTGTTTACGTAGGGATTTTAAGGGTTTCGTGTGTTTTAAAGAGTGTAGCGTGTATGAAAAGCATTGTCTAATTTGTCTAAAATGTACCAAGTAATATTTAGTAGTCCTTATCATTTTCTTTTTGAAAACTAAGATTTGAGTCCAATATTACGCCAAGATAATTGAACTCAGTAACTATTTCTATCCTTTCACCATTAATAGAAATATTAACAGTGGGAGAATGAGAACATCCTTTTTGTTTTACCAATATTCAGGCTATTGTGCCCTGCGATAGACTGGCACCCTGTCCAGGGTGTACCCCGCCTTGTGCCCGATGCTCCCTGGGATAGGCTCCAGGTTCCCCGTGACACTGTAAAGGATAAGCGGTAGAAGATGGATGGATGGATGGATGGAATATTCAGGCTAAGACATGACTGCTTCAGCCGCTGTGTAATCCTTTCCACAGCAGCTTTTAACTAACAGTATCATCAGCACATATTTGCACTTGTATCTCTTCACACTGTTATGGGAGATCATTAATATACAGACTAAATAATAAGGGACCTAACACTAATCCTTGGGGAACACCTCTTGTATAATGTAAGTTACAGGACTGAACCCCATTCATTTTTACACATTGCTCTCTATTTGATAAACATAAGGATGTCCACGCGAAAGCTCCAGATGAAAACTGAAACTTTCAGTTTAGAAAGAAGAACTTCGCGGTTAAGAGCAAAGGTTTTAGGCAAATCTAACAATATGACACCAACTAATCCTACTTTGTCGTGTCTAGATTTTATTTGCTTAAAGTAGAATAATTTCCTCTGAAACCAAACTGCATACAATATAAAGCAAACTTGACTGTATTGAGATAAGACGTTCTCCGCTACCTTTGAGAGTACTGGCTTATAGATCTATAATTACTAACTTCATAATGATCTCTACATTTAAAAATAGGGGTGACAATGGCTTGTTTTGTTGTTACAGCTTTACAGCGCTGACACTGGAGACTCCTTCCACACATAATAAATAAACACCTTTCTCCTTAAAGAAAACTTCACCGTATCAACGATTACACACTTTTTAAATCCGGTTTTATTATCAGTGGAGCGTGCGCTGTACACGTCCCTGTGAACGAGCCGTTACTATAGAAATGATAACGTATCAGAGCGGGCGCATTAATATAAAGCTGCACTACTCTCAGAGCCGCTGTTATAGAGAACTAATCACCACCTTCTGACCAATCACAATCCAGAACTCAGCAGCACCGTGGTGTAAAGAGGATTCAAATCATCCAAAATCCAAGCAAACACCCACTGCGCACGCACACACACACGCGTGCGTGTGTGCGTGTGTGTGAGAGAGAGAGAGAGAGAGAGAGAGAGATATGCTAAAATGACAGGATCATAAACCTCAAGTGGCCTCTGTCACATGAGGTTTAAGGGCACACGTCAACACCATCTGTACTGAGGAACACACACACACACACACACACACACACACACACTCTTTGACATACCTATATTTTATGCTGTATAAAAATGTGTGTGTGTGTGTGTGTGTGTGTGTGTGTGTACATGGGTATTATTCAGGTATGATTAATGGAGTTATATTATGTCCTGAAACTGTACGTCTGATCTCAGATAAACACGGTGGACCAGGGTGCACATAAATGATCTTATTTTTAAAAATAATATTAAATAAAAGCGCCTGAAAATAATTTATTCTACATAGAAAACCCCCACATGCATTATGTGTGAAAAATCTGAATAATAATAATAAAAAAAAATAAAAACAATTGACCAACATGTGAAAATAAATGAATGTTGAATATTCAGAAAACCCACATGCCTTACATATGAAAAATTCTTGTTCAAATAAATTAATCATATGGAAAAAAAACACGTATGAGGTAAAGTGAGTTGAGGTCAAGTGAAGGGCAGATTATTTAGTAAAATAACATTGTGCATAGTGATGAATGCAAACTGTGAGGAAATGATCCATACAGTCTGACTCTCTCTCTCTCTCTGTCTCTCTCTCTCTCTCTCTCTCTCTCTCTCTCTCTCACACACACACACACACACTCACACACACACACACACAATCACACACACACTCACACACACATGCAAACAAAGCAATTACCAAAATATAAACCCAGGTGCTACACAACATCAAGCAAAATACAACAATAGCTCACTCACACTCCGATCCCTACACTTTACATTGTAGGGGGGGTGGGGGTGGGGGGGTGTCTCTTCAACCAGCACTAGTGTGTAGTCTCCACCTGGACGATGTGACGGCAGTCATAGTGCTCCAGAACTCCCACCACACACCAGCTATTAGTGGAGAGGAGAGAGTGATGAAGCCAGTTCAGAGGTGGAGATTATTAGGGGGTGATGGAGAAGGGTCAATGGGGGAATTTGCGCAGGACCCCGGGGTTAAACCCCTACTCTTTACCATAAGTGTCCTGGGATTTTTAATGAGCACAGAGAGTCAGGATCTCGTTTTAACGTCTCATCAGAAACACAGTGCTGTTTTTACAGTATAGTGTCCCTGTCACTATACTGGGGCATTAGACCCCACACACACCACAGGGTGAGCGCCCCCTGCTGGCCTCACTAATACCACCCGTGACCACAGTTTTCCCCAGGAGGTCTCCCATCCAGGTACAGGCTCAACCCTGCTCATCTTCAGTGGGACACCAGGCGAGAGCTGCAGGGTGATATAGCGGCTTAGATGTAAGATGTGAGCACAGTAGAATGCTGGCAATCCCTCCGCTACGATGATGTTTCATTATTTCTTTTTGTAAGCTCACATGGGCTGAATGAAACGAGGCAGTTTAATACGCGTGCTGTAGAATCTTCTTTGGAGCCTAATGACCAAAACGCTCATATCACCCTAAATTTTAAATTCATAATCCAAATCTCCTTTCACAATCCAGTACTTCTTTACCTTATTAATGCTTTGATTGATGATTTACCTCCTCATACTCAACCTAGTTCATTCTGGATAAAATATTTCAATAAGTGCAGCATAATTTATTATTTATTAATAGCACTTTATTTTATCCCAGTCTCATTCAGATCACAGCACACATGAGATTTTACAATCAAAGCAAAATGAACTTGTACAATGTTATTTTCACTTCACTCCTGCAATACACAATGTGTGTGTGTGTGTGTGTGTGTGTGTGTGTGTGTGTATATAGTGTACAATATATTGCTAAGATTTACATATGTATACATATGTACATACATATGTAACTAATTGTTAGAGAGTTATCCCAGCACCTGCAAATGATTTCTAATTTATGTATACATTAATACAACATGCTAAATGTACTATAGATATCTGTCTCTTCTTCTACTTCTTCATGCATACATTCATCTTGAAGGAGATTCATGGAAGGATGTCCCTCTAGGGATAAAAACAAATGGTACATCTGTCATTAATGTCTAACTTGTAACCGAACTTGTCTTTAGTGCAGTTTTAGAATCAGGAATTATGAGTTAATATTAATTAAGTTAATGTGTAACTCACCTTCAGTAGCAAAGGAAATTAAGTTTTTCACTGCAGTCTCTGTTTTCCCAGGTATATGTCTTGGTATCCAAAGCTCCACAGCGATAACGTGGAACTGGACATAAAGGCAGTGAGTCCAGTATCTTCACTGGCTGCCTGTTCACCCAGAACCATTTTCCATCCAGGAAGCGCTGGCCGATCCACATACTGACTGTTTGTGCAGTCGCAATTTCAGCCAGGAGAAGCTGGGTGTCCAAAGTCAGAGAAGCCAGGCCTGCGTGGTTCATCCTGCAATACTGCAGAGCCTCTTCCCAGGTCTTATTCTCCTTCACCAAGATCAGCGCGTAGTTTAGCACATTGGTGCTAGTTGAGGTAGATGAAGTGGTGGATTTGCCAGATGAAGTGGTATCTGTGGTAGTTGAAGTGGTCGATTTGTCAGATGAAGTGGTATCTGTGGTAGTTGTTACTGAGCCAGATGAGCCAGATGAGTCAGATGAGCCAGATGAGCTAGATGAGTCAGATGAGTCAGATACGTCAGATGAGTCAGATGAGCCAGATGAGCTAGATGAGTCAGATGAGTCAGATACGTCAGATGAGTCAGATGAGTCAGATTGACCTATGTGAACCATCCTACAGAGAAGTAGGAAAGAAATAATGAATAACAGTTTCATCTCTGCTGTGATGTGTCTGAGCTCTGAAAGCCTTTGTCCATCTATCCCAGCCCAGCTTGCATTTTCAAAGTCCCAGCTCAACAGAAGAAAAATATTTAAATCACATGCAAAATAGGATAAGCACTTATGTTCAGAAAAAGTGTACAGAAAAAAAACCCCAATTAAACAATGCTAAGAATATTTCATGCTCAACTCCAGCGTCCTTACATAGTGTCAGGTTTCATCATCATACTCTATGAATAGGTATATCGGGGTTAAATAAGGCAATGCAGATTCACAGTGAGGTAATCAGGCAAAGATCAAAAGACTTGAACGCAGAATGCAGACAAAAGGGCAAAAAAAGTCATCTAGATAAAAACAGTCAAACACAAAAAAGGCTCACAACACCGATATCAGCAATGCTTCTAACTTGCTGCATAAATATGGGCACAAATGGAGGCAAATTAAAAACCTGCTGTGCAAAGTAGGTTAGAATTCAAGTGAGGGTGACCTCCAGTGGATAGCAGGGGTAGTAAGGTAGTAAGTTCCCACCTCTTGAGGCACAGCTCTTATGTGACTTCACTGTGCAAGTTGGGCTATCCTCCAGCATGAGGGGCAGAGCAATCTGATTAATCCCTGTGGTATTATTTGATTAGGTTAGGGTTTAGTATGTCTCAGGTGGCAATTCACAATTGCTCTTAAGGACCATAACCTCTATGTGATAATATAATTGCCCTGCTCTTCTTCTGTAAACCAGAAGAGTCTGTACTGGGTAGGCTGGGAAAAGGTAGCAAAAAGGTTTATCCAGTTAATAGGGAGAGAGCAGAAATCGATAAGTGACTGGTGTGATTCTGTGAAAGATTTTTAAAAGGTCCAGTGTATCATAAACCTTTGGAAGTAAGGAGTAGGTGGATGTCACAGGTCCAAATAAGGCTTACAGGTCTGTGGCAAAAATCAGCTTGCTGCTTCTGTGTTGAAATCATTTGTTATAGCTGGAGATGAACCTTTTCCAAAAGTCTCCACTAGCCAGTACTTTTGGTCAGGTATTCATGGAAAGATTAAAGCCTGATAGCATATGATACATTGAAATGTGGTTTGTTTAGTAGAGGAGTGAATTTTGAGCCTCTTTATGCTCAAATCTGCACTGATCTTGTTGTCCTCCATCTTTATATCATCAGGTCAACTGGTTTAAGACCGTCTGTACATGTTGAATCTGTTCAGGTAATGAAGGGGAATAAATCCAAAGTTGTCAATATTAACAATGATGACCTAATGTCAGGCAGCAGAGACAGTTGAGATTTATTAAGATCTGGCAAACAATCCTGAAAGTAGGGATGGCTGACACGTAACTGATGTTTCGACGCTGTGTCAAGATCCCGAAGCGTAGATGTTTTGAAACACTGCTCCGAAGTGTGATTCCAAACACCCATGTCACGTGACTACGGCTATGTCAAGCTTCGGCGCTTGTACGTATGAGGTAAAGTGAGTTGAGGCCAAGTGAAGGGCAGATTATTCAGTAAAATAACATTGTGCATAGTGATGAATGCAAACTGTGAGAGAATGATCCATACAGTCTGACTCTCTCTCTCTCACACACACACACACACACACATGCAAACACACACACAAATACACACACGCAAACACGCAATTACCAAAATATACACCCAGGTGTTACACAACGTCAAGCAAAACACAACAATATCTCACTCACACTCCAATCCCTGCACTTTTCAAGTTTTAGATGAGTGAATGAATTTAAAAAATCCTACAAACAAAACCAAATGATGTGAAAAACTAAAATGAGAAACTAAATGAATTAACAAAATTAAAATAATAAAAATAAACCACATGACCAACATGTGAAAAATGAACAGTTGAAAATTACTTATATTTAGATTTACTATATTTACAATGTAAGTGGTTTTTGTGAAAGAGTTTAACTGTGAAGTGCTTTAGTTAAAAAAACATTTGAAAGTTTAGTTGATTATAAAGAAATAAATATCGGTATCGGCTGATACTCAAGGATTCAGTATGGGTATTTTAACCAGCATTTCAGCGCTGAACGATAATAATAATAATACTTCCTGAGAGTTACAGTTATATAGCACTTTTCTAGACACTCAAAGCACTTTACATTGTAGGGGGGGTGGGGGTGGGGGGGTGTCTCTTCAACCAGCACTAGTGTGTAGTCTCCACCTGGACGATGTGACGGCAGTCATAGTGCTCCAGAACTCCCACCACACACCAGCTATTAGTGGAGAGGAGAGAGTGATGAAGCCAGTTCAGAGGTGGAGATTATTAGGGGGTGATGGAGAAGGGTCAATGGGGGAATTTGCGCAGGACCCCGGGGTTAAACCCCTACTCTTTACCATAAGTGTCCTGGGATTTTTAATGAGCACAGAGAGTCAGGATCTCGTTTTAACGTCTCATCAGAAACACAGTGCTGTTTTTACAGTATAGTGTCCCTGTCACTATACTGGGGCATTAGACCCCACACACACCACAGGGTGAGCGCCCCTGCTGGCCTCACTAATACCACCCGTGACCACAGTTTTCCCCAGGAGGTCTCCCATCCAGGTACAGGCTCAACCCTGCTCATCTTCAGTGGGACACCAGGCGAGAGCTGCAGGGTGATATAGCGGCTTAGATGTAAGATGTGAGCACAGTAGAATGCTGGCAATCCCTCCGCTATGTGCTCGCGGTGAACTGTAGTCAGTATGAGTAGTAGTGCACTATAAGATGTTTCATTATTTCTTTTTGTAAGCTCACATGGGCTGAATGAAACGAGGCAGTTTACTACACGTGCTGTAGAATCTTCTTTGGAGCCTAATGACCAAAACGCTCATATCACCCTAAATTTTAAATTCATAATCCAAAGCTTCTTTCACAATCCAGTACTTCTTTACCTTATTAATGCTAGGTCCCTTAGCTTTTATTGAATATCCATGTTATTAGGCACTTTTTGATTGATGATTTACCTCCTCATACTCAACCTAGTTCATTCTGGATAAAATATTTCAATAAGTGCAGCATAATTTATTATTTATTAATAGCACTTTATTTTATCCCAGTCTCATTCAGATCACAGCACACATGAAATTTTACAATCAAAGCAAAATGAACTTGTACAATGTTATTTTCACTTCACTCCTGCAATACACAATGTGTGTGTGTATGTGTGTGTGTGTATGTGTGTGTGTGTGTTTGTGTGTGTGTGTGTGTGTGTGTATATAGTGTACAATATATTGCTAAGATTTACATATGTATACATATGTACATACATATGTAACTAATTGTTAGAGAGTTATCCCAGCACCTGCAAATAATTTCTAATTTATGTATACATTAATACAACATGCTAAATGTACTATAGATATCTGTCTCTTCTTCTACTTCTTCATGCATACATTCATCTTGAAGGAGATTCATGGAAGGATGTCCCTCTAGGGATAAAAACAAATGGTACATCTGTCATTAATGTCTAACTTGTAACCGAACTTGTCTTTAGTGCAGTTTTAGAATCAGGAATTATGAGTTAATATTAATTAAGTTAATGTGTAACTCACCTTCAGTAGCAAAGGAAATTAAGTTTTTCACTGCAGTCTCTGTTTTCCCAGGTATATGTCTTGGTATCCAAAGCTCCACAGCGATAACGTGGAACTGGACATAAAGGCAGTGAGTCCAGTATCTTCACTGGCTGCCCGTTCACCCAGAACCATTTTCCATCCAGGAAGCGCTGGCCGATCCACATACTGACTGTTTGTGCAGTCGCAATTTCAGCCAGGAGAAGCTGGGTGTCCAAAGTCAGAGAAGCCAGGCCTGCGTGGTTCATCCTGCAATACTGCAGAGCCTCTTCCCAGGTCTTATTCTCCTTCACCAAGATCAGCGCGTAGTTTAGCACATTGGTGCTAGTTGAGGTAGATGAAGTGGTGGATTTGCCAGATGAAGTGGTATCTGTGGTAGTTGAAGTGGTCGATTTGCCAGATGAAGTGGTAGATGTGGTAGTTGTTACTAAGCCAGATGGTTTGGTATATGTGCCAAATGCATTACCTATGTGAACCATCCTACAGAGAAGTAGGAAAGAAATAATGAATAACAGTTTCATCTCTGCTGTGATGTGTCTGAGCTCTGAAAGCCTTTGTCCATCTATCCCAGCCCAGCTTACATTTTCAAAGTCCCAGCTCAACAGAAGAAAAATATTTAAATCACATGCAAAATAGGATAAGCACTTATGTTCAGAAAAAGTGTACAGAAAAAAAACCCAATTAAACAATGCTAAGAATATTTCATGCTCAACTCCAGCGTCCTTACATAGTGTCAGGTTTCATCATCATACTCTATGAATAGGTATATCGGGGTTAAATAAGGCAATGCAGATTCACAGTGAGGTAATCAGGCAAAGATCAAAAGACTTGAACGCAGAATGCAGACAAAAGGGCAAAAAAAGTCATCTAGATAAAAACAGTCAAACACAAAAAAGGCTCACAACACCGATATCAGCAATGCTTCTAACTTGCTGCATAAATATGGGCACAAATGGAGGCAAATTAAAAACCTGCTGTGCAAAGTAGGTTAGAATTCAAGTGAGGGTGACCTCCAGTGGATAGCAGGGGTAGTAAGGTAGTAAGTTCCCACCTCTTGAGGCACAGCTCTTATGTGACTTCACTGTGCAAGTTGGGCTATCCTCCAGCATGAGGGGCAGAGCAATCTGATTAATCCCTGTGGTATTATTTGATTAGGTTAGGGTTTAGTATGTCAAAGCTAGGTCTGGGCATCCCCTCCAGTCTCTACGAGAGACTGTTGGGCATTATGGCAGCAGCAGCCAATGTCATACCGTTGGGCCTATTGCACATGAGACCATTTCAGTGGTGGCTGAAAAGTCGGGGTATACCAGTCACGCGTGCAAGGGCGCTTCCCATACTGTTATGGTAAATGCAACGTCGAAGTTCCCTTTGAAAGGGAACAGGAGGTAACAGGAGGTAACACGAGGTAACAGGAGGAAACAGGAGGTAACAGGAGGAAACAGGAGGAAACAGGAGTCGCTCTGTATGGAGCAGAGTGCTGGCCAGCCACACGAAGCACATACAAACACTCCATGCCATGGAAATGTGAATGCTTCATTGTACGTTTGGTCTCAACCGCCTCGACCACGTCAGCAAAATCATGAGCGTGGCCCTGATCACAGAAAAGATGTGCGAAGGATGATTGCAATGTTTCGGCCCTGTCCTTTGAAGCTGAAAAACGGTCCTGCAGGTAAGAAGCGGTGGCTTGACAAACTGAAGGAATACACGCGGCAAGTGAATATCAGTACTGAAGATGCCCTCAATCGATCCAAGTGGTGACTGGCATGCACAAAAGCGAACCCTGCATCAACGTTGGACAAACGCTAGGAAGAAGAAGGAAGTAAAAAAAAAAAAGGAATCCATCATGAAAGAACCTCCAATCCACACTGAGCCCCTGTTTATCTGAAGCGATTCCCGCAGGCTCATCTGATGCAACTGCAGTCTCTCCAAGGTAGCACAAAAGCTAGCTAGCTAGTGGGGTTTTTAAAATACTGTCCAAACTATCTCGCCTCAGCAGCTCTTCCTGCGGCTTAGCCTTCTTCTTACCTGCAGAAAAACTCTACAATCGTCCTACATAAGATATCTTTTCTCTAACCTCTCCTGAAAAAATAAATAATTTCCATCTCCACAAAAGTCTGACAGGATCGCATTATAAGTTTACTGATCTCCACAAAGCACTCAACAAATGACAATACATGAATTATAATATTACAGCTGGAACACCACCCAGGAAACTTTATTTAATGGGTGAAGCGCTATGATATATTTATGAAACATTATCAACTTTTTTCTCATAATAAACAGGAAGCTTAGGTGGGCTACTTAAGAAGTTAAGAAAACCATGAAGTAAACGTGCCGTATTTTGTTGAGGTTTCGAAGCAATCCGACAGCTGTCTCCATGGTGACACCTAGTGCTCACTTGCAGAGAAATACTTCCTGAACGGAACAGAGACAAAGAGCCTCAGTGAGTTTGGTGATATTCTTCTGATGGTTTGAAGAAGAAATCTGCAGGATCTGGTGGTTGCGGTGATGTGATTGGAGTTGACTCTGTTGTTTAAGATCATATGAAGATGTTTAGCTGTGTATGTTGAATGGACTGTCCATGTGTCACTGCTGATCGTCAGATCCAGCATAGAGAAGCTTTTATCCCGGATGTTCAGCTTTAGATGTTTCAGATGATGGTTCTTCATCCAGGAAGAGGTGTCAGGGGGTGGACAGAATTGTTGTGTGTCATCAGTGTATCATGAGATCTGAGCATTGAACACTGTATTTAGTATATAAAAAGAATACAAGTGGACTGAGTACTGAGCCCTGGGGAAGGCTGTGAGGATGTAAACTTGGATCATGTTCACAAGCTTTATTACACAATTCATATTATTGTGATGGTTCATATTCATAACCGTAAGTGACTGTAAAATATCTGTCTTTAATATAAATGCACCTGTCTCCCGAAACACAATGATTTCTTGGGCAAGTGTTTCTGTAATTATTCCTTCCAGTGTTGCTTGACTCGGTTCCCCAAATAACGAGTAATTTCCCTATCCTTCTGATTAATATAGTCTCTGCTGTCACTGTTTCTGTCCTCCACTGTTGACAATGGAAGATGATGATGATGTCAATGACAGTGGCTCAGGTCTGATTTGAACAGATCAGATTTTTGTGCCCACGCAGTCCTGTGTCACAGTAAGGCAGAAAGTCAGATTCGTGTCTCTTTACCTTGGTCATGTGAACGTAAGCTAAACCACTCCAGATTATGTGATAAAATCGATTCTGTAGATATAATAAAATCCAGGCCAGGGTAGAGCTGGTAATGCAGAAATCAGCAGGAGTGGAGATTAGGATCTAGTAATTTAGTCTAAAGAATAGTCCATGAGTTTCCATAACTGAATAATTATTCAAATGTTTCATGGCATTTAATGCTTTTCCGTCCTTACAAAGAAAGCTTAGTTATCTGAATATCAGAAAAAATTCTCTCTTCAGTCACACCAACTGAATGAATGGTTCTGATTAGCACGCTGCAGTAATTAACACAGCTCCGTGTGGATTATTACGTGTAGTGTGTGTTTGTTTGTGTGTGTGTGTGTGTGTGTGTGTTTAAATGAGCATTTCTCTAGCATTAACACAGATTCATGTTTCTTTTTTAAGTTCTCCTTATTGGAGGTTAATTACTCTTACCGTTCTAATTGCAATGTTAATTAAAAACTGAAAATAATAATGATTCCCGAGCGGAAAAACTCAATGTCTGCATTCAGCTAATAAACACTGTAATAAAATAATAATAAAACGTAGCATGGAAGATATGATTGTGGCTAGGACTTCGCTGTTGTAGCTCTTAAAAATAACATTTATTTTTTAATTCGAATCTAAGCTTTATTTAAACATTCAAAAAAAAAATGTGTTCACCCATCTTACACGACAATCTAATTCGTTTGTTTGCTGCATTTTGCTCTTAAATGAGTAACAGGGTTGAGTTTTTAGCATAGAATTACCAAATTAGCATAAACTGTGGTTAACTAGCATCTATATTAATGATATATGGATATGAAGGACATTCTAATGATTTATTGAAAATACATTCTTGTAGGTAATAAATTACTTTTAATCTATAGTTTGGGTAAAAGGAGTGTATTTTCAGAGTGACCTCGTCGGTCAATATTAAGAAAAAAAAAGACAGAAAAAAAGAGAAAGAAAAAAGAATGAGAAAACATTTCAGATGATTCAGCTTCCTGTTGAACTAGACTTTGTGGAATTCTTTTCATTTTTCATGAGGTGGATGTGTTCAGGTAACAGGGCTGACTGAAATAAAATATGTTGGTTTTTGTAGTTTTAAAAAAACTATAGTGGTCGACTTGTGAAAAAAAGGCTGTTTCAAGCATGAAAACATCATTGATGTAAAAAATAATCAGGTTTCTGAAGTATTTTATATTATTTTTGAAGATAAAGTGAAATTAGAGTTCAGTGGGATAAAAAAAATTCACAAAGGTTGTTGTGAAGGAAACGTCGGGGTTACACATGTAACCCTGTTGCCTGAGAAGGGAACGAGACATTGCATTTAGCATAACAGTATGGGAGCGCCCTTGCGCGCATGACCGGTAAAGCTTGTGTAAAATCATGCCTCTACTTATAGGCCTGCCATGATCATGGCAATTAACATGGCAATTAAGCGCGTCGCATGATATATATATGGCACCTGTGAACCACGCCGCCAGCCTCTATTATCTGAAGCTAAGACGCAATTCACAGGCCTGCCCTGGTACAGTGCATCCGGAAAGTATTCACAGCGCTTCACTTTTCCCACATTTTGTTATGTTACAGGTTTATTCCAAAATGGATTCAATTCATTATTTTCCTCCAAATTCTACAAACAATGCCCCATAATGACAACGTGAAAGAAGTTTGTTTGAAATCTTTGCAAATTTATTCAAAATAAAAAACAAAAAAACGCACATGTACATAAGTATTCACAGCCTTTGCCATGACACTCAAAATTGAGCTCAGGTGCATCCTCTTTCCACTGATCATCCTTGAGATGTTTCTACAACTCGATTCTAAAATCGATTGGAGTCCACCTGTGGTAAATTCAGTTGATTGGGCATGATTTGGAAAGGCACACACCTGTCTATATAAGGTCCCACAGTTAACAATGCATGTCAGAGCACAAACCAAGCCATGAAGTCCAAGGAACTGTCTGTAGACCGCCGAGACAGGATTGTATCGAGGCACAGATCTGGGGAAGGGTACAGAAACATTTCTGCAGCATTGAAGGACCCAATGAGCACAGTGACCTCCATCATCCGTAAATGGAAGAAGTCTGGAACCAGCAGGACTCTTCCTAGAGCTGGCCGCCCGGCCAAACTGAGCGATCGGGGAGAAGGGCCTTAGTCAGGGAGGTGACCAAAAACCCGATGGTCACTCTGACAGAGCCTTCCAGAAGAACAACCATCTCTGCAGCACTCCACCAATCAGGCCTGTATGGTAGAGTGGCCAGACAGAAGCCACTCCTCAGTAAAAGGCACATGACAGCCTGCCTGAAGGACTCTCAGACCATGAGAAACAAAAGTCTCTGGTCTGATGAAACAAAGATTGAACTCTTTGGCCTGAATGGCAAGCGTCATGTCTGGAGGAAATCAGGCACCAGTCATCACCTGGACAATACCATCCCTACAGTGAAGCATGGTGGTGGCAGCATCAGGCTGTGGGGATGTTTTTCAGCAGCAGGAACTGGGAGACTAGTCAGGATTGAGGGAAAGATGAATGCAGCAATGTACAGAGACATCCTTGATGAAAACCTGCTCCAGATCGCTCTGGACCTCAGACTGGGGTGAAGGTTCATCTTCCAACAGGACAATGACCCTAAGCACACAGCCAAGATAACAAAGGAGTGGCTACAGGACAACTCTGTGAATGTCCTTGAGTGGCCCAGCCAGAGCCCAGACTTGAACCCGATTGAACATCTCTGGAGAGATCTGAAAATGGCTGTGCACCGACGCTCCCCATCCGACCTGATGGAGCTTGAGAGGTCCTGCAAAGAAGAATGGGAGAAACTGCCCCAACATAGGTGTGCCAAGCTTGTAGCATCATTCTCAAAAAGACTTGAGGCTGTAATTGGTGCCAAAGGTGCTTCAACAAAGTATTGAGCAAAGGCTGTGAATACTTATGTACATGTGCTTTTTTTGTTTTTTATTTTTAATAAATTTGCAAAGATTTCAAAAAACTTCTTTCACGTTGTCATTATAGGGTCTTGCTTGTAGAATTTTGAGGAAAATAATGAATTTAATCCATTTTGGAATAAGGCTGTAACATAGCAAAATGTGGAAAAAGTGAAGCGCTGTGAATACTTTCCGGATGGACTGTATGACAAAGCTATGCAACGTCTCGTTCCCTTCTCAGGGAACAGGGTTACATGCGTAACCCCGACGTTCCCTTTCAAAGGGAACTTCGACGTTGCATTTAGCATAACAGTATCGGAACGGGAATACCCACTCCATCATAGCGAGGGTACGGCCTGTTCAAAAAGACCCAAGCCCAAGGGTCACTGCAAGACACTCGAGCCCGGGGTGGAATGAATATCCAGGCTGTAATAACGAATGAATATGTGTAGTGTAGACCATCCCGCAGCAGCACACACATCCTGCAAGGATACCCCTTTGGACAAAGCCTTCGAGGAGGCGACCGCCCTAATGGAATGAGCTCTTATGCCCAGAGGCATGGTGAGATTGCGTGGTGAAGCCCTAGAGATTGCTTCCACTATCCAATTAGAGATGCGCTGCTTTGACACAGCATCACTTTTACTGTCGCTGCCAAAGCAGACCAGCAGCTGCTCCGACTTACACCACTGGCCAGAGCGGTGGACATAAGTACAGAGAGCCCTTACTGGACACAGCAGGTGCATCCTCTCTTGTTCCAGTGTGAGGAACGGAGGAGGGCAGAAAGCCTGCAACACCACAGGGTGGTCAGCCGATGTAGGCACTTTAGGAATATAATCCGGCCTAGGATACAGGAAGGCCTTGGCTAATCCAGGGGCAAAGTCAAGGCAGGAAGGGGCAACAGAGAGAGCTTGTAGATCTCCCACTCGCTTGAGAGATGTCAGGGCCAGTAGAAGAGCTACCTTTAGAGTCAGAAGCTTCTCAGAGGCTGACTCTAACGGCTCAAATGGGGCCCCTGACAGACCTTCCAAGATCACAGAAAGGTCCCAGGAAGCTATGCGCGGCCTGCAGATGGGACTCAGCCATCTGACACCACGCATGAACCTCGAAGTTAGAGGATGTTGCCCCACAGATGTTCCATCAACAGGGGCGTGGCTGGCCGAAATGGCGGCCACGTAAACCCTGATTGTATAAGGAGCCAACCCTGCTGAGAAACGTTCTTGTAAGAACTCCAGGAATGTAGCTATTGCGCAGTTCACTGGGTCTAGCTGACGTTCCTCACACCACAAGACAAAAAGCCGCCACTTGAGCACACAATTTCCTTGTGGATGGTGCTCTAGCGTTTAACATGGTCTCTACAACCTCAGTTGTGAGACCAGAATCTATGAGCTGGTGCCCCTCAGGGGCCAGACCCACAGTTTCCATAGTTCTGGCCGAGGGTGATAAATCAGCCCTCCGGCTTGAGACAGTAGATCCCTGTGGATTGGAATGTCCCAAGGAGTGCCGTCGAGCAGGGAAATTATCTTCGAGAAGCATATCCGAGCTGGCCAATAAGGTGCTACTAGCAGCAGATGTAGACGGTCTTGGCAAACTCTCACTAGAACTTGTGGGAGCAGAGCGATCGGGGGGGAAAGCATATAGATGTGACCTCGGCCACGTGTGCACCATGGCGTCCAGCCCCAATGGTGCAGGAGGAGTGAGGATGAACCACAGCGGGCAGTGTGTTGTCTCCTCGGAGGCGAACACATCCAGGGATGATAGCGTGATAGTTCCAGCATGATAACGACCCCAAACACACCTCCAAGATGACCACTGCCTTGCTAAAGAAGCTGAGGGTGAAAGTGATGGACTAAACCCTATTGAGCATCTGTGGGGCATCCTCAAACAGAAGGTGGAGGAGCACATGGTCTCGAACATCTACCAGGTCCATGATGTCATCATGGAGGAGTGGAAGAGGACTCCAGTGGCAACCTGTGAAGCTCTGGTGAACTCCATGCCCAAGAGGGTTAAGGCAGTGCTGGAAAATAATGGTGGCCACACAAAATATTGACAATTTGGGCCCAATTTGGACATTTTCACTTAGGGGTGTAGTCACTTTTGTTGCCAGCGGTTTAGACATTAATGGCTGTATGTTGAGTTATTTTGAGGGGACAGGAAATTTACACTGTTACACAAGCTGTACACTCACCACTTTACATTGTAGCAAGGTGTCATTTCTTCAGTGTTGTCACTTTAAAAGATATAATCAAATATTTACAAAAATGTGAGGGGTGTACTCACTTTTGTGAGATACTGTATATGCCACTCCAGATGAGGGCCGCTCCAAAGACCGTGAGCTGGCAGCCATTTAAGACTGCACCCCAGCCCGTAAGGGACGCGTCTGTCATTACCGTCTTGCAGTAAGGAGACGCCCCTAGAGTGTGACCCGAGGCTAAAAACTGCAGGCACCTCCAAATACTCAGAGCACGTAGGCATCGCCGCGTGACACCGATTACTCTCAGAGGTTTCATCCTTGGATGAAACCCCTGACTTTTCAGCCACCACTGAAACGGTCTCATGTGCAATAGGCCCAACGGTATGACGTTGGCTGCTGCTGCCATAAGGCCCAACAGTCTCTCGTAGAGACTGGAGGGAATGCCCAGACCTAGCTTTATCTTGCTCAAAGTTGATAGGATCGCTCCTACGCATCTTGGGGATAGAAACGCCCTCATCATAGTAGAATCCCATATAACCCCTAGAAAAGTTGTCCTCTGCACTGGAGTAAGCATACTTTTCTTGAGGTTCAACCTGAGCCCCAAGCTCCTCATGTGGGTGAGAACAACATCTCAATGTTGAACCGCCTGTTCCCTGGATTGTGCTAGAATTAACCAGTTGTCCAGGTAGTTTAGTACACGGATGCCCTGGAATCGCAAGGGAGCCAGAGCAGCATGCACTTTGTGAAGGTGCGAGGGGATAAAGCTAGCCCGAAGGGAAGAACCCGAAATTGCTATGTGTTTTCTCCAAACGCAAACCTCAGGAACTTCCTGTGACTGGGTGATATTCCTATATGGAAATATGCATCTTTCAGATCTATCATCACAAACCAGTCCTCGGACTGAATCTAAGTTTGAGCGTCAGCATCTTGAACCTGTATGTCCGAAGAGTATGGTTCAGATAAAATTGGCCGCATACTCCCATCTTTTTTGCGGACCAGGAAATAACGGCTGTAAAATCCTCCCTCCCTTAGGGAACGGGGTACATGTTCTATGGCCCCTTTGTCCAAAAGGGAACTTACTTCCTGTGCTAACACTGGGCTCTGCTCTGTGCTGACAACTGTGGTGAGCACACCTCTGAACCAGGGGGGTCGAGCTCTGAACTGGACCGGTAATCCTTTTCTATGGTAGACAGAACCCATGGAGACACATTTGGCAGTAGTTTCCATGCTGCCAAATGGTCTTTCAGTGATGTTAGCTTTTCCACATTTCCTTGGAGGGAAAGCATCAGGTTTCTGTCGCCCTGTGACAGCTTGCTGACCAGAGAAGACTGAAAACGTGGGATGGCCTTGGCCAGGGCAGGCCCTACAGTAGCACTGGGGGCTAACTGCCCTAGCAACCTCATGTCCCCTGATATATCCCTCCGTGACCCATCAGGACCGTTCCTTCTTGCTTCCTCCTTGCTTTTATGATCATTCTTAGATCAGGCCTCTTAGCAGGCTGTGGCCGCCCAGTCCCCCTGGCTTTCTGCAGGGGGAGGCGGGCCGCCACAGTTGTCTTCTGCGTCTCCCTCGCACTAGCGCTGGCCCGGGCTCCACTCATGGAGGCCCGTGCAAACTCGACACGACGGGGAAGGAACTGGCTGAAGGCTGCCATTTGCTGTTTTGCCTCGCGAAACCTGTCAGTGATGGCATTAACCGTGCCGCCAAACAGGCTGGAAGGTTTAACAGGGGTGTTCAGCAAGGAGACCTTATCTTTGTCCCCCATCCCTGAGAGGTTGAGCCATAGGTGCCTCTCCGCCACAACCAGGCTACCCATTGAACGGCCGATCTGACGGGCCGTTTATTTGGTCGCCTGGAGAGATAAATCTGTGGCGCAGCACAGCTCTCCCACTGCCTCGGGCCCAATTCCCTCCCCAGTATCGAGCTCACTCAGCAGGTCTGCTTGGTAGGCCTGCAATACTGCCATTGTATGCAGGGACCCACAAGCAAGACCCGCTGCCACATAGGCTTTGCCCACCAACGCCAAGGTGGCCTTACATGGCTTAGAAGGTAAAGTTGGACTCCCTAAATTACCTGCCATTGATGGAGACAGGTGGCTCGCAAGCGCCTCCTCCACCTTTGGCATCGCTAAATAGCCGTGCTGCTCACTCCCCATGACGGCTGAGTAATCAGACGTTGCGGGGTTATAAACACGGCTAGTGTATGGTGTTCTCCAGAAGTGTGATATTTCATCATGCACTTCTGGAAAAAAGGGGAGTTTTCTGCGGTGTGAGGGAGCTTTATATTTATTCTCACTGGAGAGGAAGCGCTCATCCAGCCTGCTACGAGCCACTTCCTCTTCCCCGGGCCAGTCTATATTCAACTTTTCAACCGCCCTAGTGATCACCTCAAGCAACTCTTTATATGCTTGAGAGCTGCTGTCAGTTTTTGGTGCAGTGGCACCCTCTACCGACTCCTCGGAGTCAGCGAGGATGTTTTGGCTCTCCATAGGGGAAGGAGGAGTCGCGACGCGAGCTCCAAAGTCAGGCGGAGAGCCGGACCCGGAAGACAGAGCAAGAGATTGAGCAGTGCCTGTCTCCGGCTCCTCTTCCAAATCCATACAAGAACCCCACGACCTTAGCCGGCTGGCTGCCTCGGCAGCGGCCAGCCCAGATCCACGAGGCTCTGAAACCCAACTCCCTTTGGACGAGAAGAGAGCGAGCCGAGAGCGTAGTTGCCTAATCATGAAATGTTCAAAATGCTGACAGTTAGACCCCTCGAGGGCTGCTGTAGCATGCTCTACGCCCAAACACTTTACATGGAAAGCGTGTCCGTCTCCTCCAGTGATGAAACGGGAGCAAGGCGTAACACACTTTCTGAAATCTTTCTCGCTCATTACTTCCCTCTCTTTTCTTTTCTTTTTTTCTAAAAAAGGGATATAAAAATTTAGAGATTTTGAGAAAATATCATGTAGAAATGAAGCGTTTTTTGTCACACAAACAGACATGCAGTCTCGCTGAAGATAATAATGCTGGCGGCGTGGTTCACAGGTGCCATATATATATCATGCGACGCGCTTAATTGCCACGTCACCTGATCATGGCAGGCCTATATGTAGAGGCATGATTTTACACAAGCTTCAGATACCGGTCACGCGTGCAAGGGTGCTCCCATACTGTTATGCTAAATGCAACGTTGAAGTTCCCTTTGAAAGGGAACCCAGGTTAGGGTTAGGCTTACCTGTGGGTTAGGGTTACCCGTGTTTAAAATGTCTTATACATACATATTTGTAAATGTAATAATGAAATCCCACTTAAAAAAAAAAAAAAAAAAAACAAGTAAAAAAGTAAAAGCATGTGCGGTGATCAAAAGTGCTGCCATTAAAGCTGCATTAAACACATTGGACTCAACGACTTTAGCTTATTTATTGATCTGGACACTAGCCACTAGCAGGTTATCATCTTGAATGAAACTAGTTTAGAAAAGTTTGGAACATTTGGGAAAGCTGAGATCGGAGGATTTTGAATGCTTGTTTTATATGAACTGTATATTTTTGTTTTGTAGAAATAAAACGGAAAAAAATAAAATAAACATACGTTTTTTTTTTTCAATTTCAAAATGAATAAGGTTCAATAGTGAACTCACTATGACACACTATTCAAAAATGACTCACCTAATTAGTTTATCTATTTAAACTCTATTGTTTCTTTGTTTTATCATAAAATCCTGTAGATTGTAATCCTGCATTTCTAAACCAGTGGTTCATTTTATTGTGTATTAAAGCCACTTTTCTGACCTTTGTGTGTATTTTGGTTTCTGAATACAGATGATCCATTGTTTCCTGCCTGCGTTATTACCCACACTACCTACTATTATTATTAATCTTGAATTGCTAATCAGATTGTTTCCTGTTTTCAGTAACCACATGTCACACACACCCACATGCAGTTTGGGTCACATTTGGCCAAACCGAAACCAAGTTACTGCTCATCTTTGTCTTGATTTCCCTCTTTCAGTTTTCTTCTTTTTCTTTTATTTTTTGAATGAAGTGAATGAATTATATATACACAGGAGACTGGACTCTGCCTTTAACTATGCCACATACAGGCAGACATTGCAGTTTTATTGAATTACAGTTAAATAATTAATGACATCATTGAGCTTTATTTCAGGAATGTGATACACAAGTTAGATGCCCCATTCATCAGCAGCCTTTTACTACAGTAATGAGTTACATTCAGCTCTAAAATCACCTTCATATGTCATGTTTACAGAGACAGAAAGAGAGAGGGAGAGTGGGAGAGAGACAGACAGAGCAAGAGGGAGAGAGAGACAGACACAGAGAGAGGGAGAGAGAGAGAGAGAGAGAGAGCGGGAGAGAGACAGACAGAGCAAGAGGGAGAGAGACAGACACAGAGAGAGGGAGAGAGACACAGAGAGAGGGAGAGAGAGAGAGAGGGAGAGAGCGGGAGAGAGACAGACAGAGCAAGAGGGAGAGAGACAGACACAGAGAGAGGGAGAGAGAGAGAGAGCGGGAGAGAGACAGACAGAGCAAGAGGGAGAGAGAGAGAGAGAGAGAGAGAGAGCGGGAGAGAGACAGACACAGAGAGAGGGAGAGAGAGAGAGAGAGAGAGAGAGCGGGAGAGAGACAGACAGAGCAAGAGTGAAAGAGACAGACAGAGAGAGAGGGAGAGAGAGAGAGAGAGAGAGAAAGTGATACACAGACTGTATCAGTGATGTACAGACCACACTGTCAGCAGGATGGGACGACGGACAGAGAACGTGTAAGACATAAATCCTCGTTAATATTTCACCATCTTGAAACTGAATCACTTTGGCAAAACCACAGAATGCATCAGTGAAGGTTTTCTTGCCATTGAAATGGTTGATTTTATCTTTTATTTGTTGCCAGAAATCAGTTCAACAACGCTGACACATAAAGGCCAGGATGACCTTGTCTGTTTCCACTGTTCTAACCTAAAGCAGAATTATCCCGAACTTAAATAAGCACATTGAAGTTTATTGAAAAAAATCCACATGCTAGTACACATAGGTAAAGGTCTAAGAATAATTCAGACTAAACCCTGTTAGAGAGTAGATCTTTAGAAAGAATGCTGTTTTTTCGCTTCAGTACATTTCGACAGATTTGGGCCAAGGTGCATAAAAGCTGTTCTGGTGGCTTGAGACTTTATTAGCACATAGTGCTAATCTTAGCATTTAGCACAGACTTAACTTTTCATTTGTAATCTGTCTATATTTAACTGTCTCTGCCCAAACCCTCACTGTGCTCATAGTGGTTTGTAAACCTCACACTTAAAATGTCACAAAACATGGCCCAGACCCAGTATTACACTAAAAAAGAATAAAAACAGATAGTTACTGTGTGCTTCTTTAATAATTTTTTTTTATTATATTGATATTCTTTTGCTCTACCTGTTATATCTGACACGTCCACACTAGAACTGTGTACTGGTGCTACTCTGTCACTTACCGTACCTATTGTCCTGGTTTAATAGTACTGTCCTGTGTTGTTAGAACACGTTTACACGTGCACTTTACGTAAAAATGTGTAGGTCTTATGTAGCACCATGGCGCTGGAGGATCGTTCACTGTGTACTGTACCAGCTGTATATGGTTGAAATGACGATAAAAGCCACTTGACACTTGGAGTTTTTTATGTTCTTCCCGTGCTTCGGGGTTTCCTCCGGGTACCCCCGCTTGAGTGCATGTGATTGTGCCCTGCAACAGGTTCGCACCTCATCCTCTGCCTTGTGCCTGAGTCCCCTGGGATAGGCTCCAGGCTCCTCGCGATCCTGTGTAGAATAAGCGGTACAGAAAATGGATGGTTACTGTTACTGGTTATTATAACCTCTTTTATACAGACTGATGAGCTGGAACAGGCATTTACATTGTACAAGTAACTGAGCAGAGTGAACACACGCAAGGCGGCAAGACGCATCCTGAGGCTATGTGCTTCAGAACTGACCAGCGCAGCCACAGGCATCTTCTATCTTTCCTTCACGCTGACATTCCACTGTACCTCTCCGCTTGTTTGGTGAGTGAGTTTCCACTCTCTCCTAAACTACGTGGTCAGTTCTTTTGGGTGGTGGGTTACCTCTCGCCCTGCTGCAGTGGCAGAATATACAAACTCTGCAGTGGTGTTAGTATAGTTTACTCTCGGACTCAAATCACTCACTCTGGCTTGCATACCGTGTCAGCTCTAGGCTTTTTGCTTGGATGTGTTCTCCTCCTGGTTACAATTATTTGGCTAGACCTCGCTCGAAATCAAGAGGTGGTGGTTTAGCTGTTATATATTGTAGCAGCTTACACATTAAGAATATTGTTCTTCATGACATTACCACCTTTGAATATTGTGTTGTTAAAGTTATTGGTCCGTCGCCGCTGATTGTTGTGCTTGTGTATCGGGCTCATTTCATTGTACTAATTACAGATGACACTAAAGATCTTGAGTTTTGTATCTACAACTGAGTGAAAGACCAGCAGGCCATCTGGGCCACTTGATGAGCATGGCCACAGGATTGGTACACCTGAATTTTTTTGGTTCTGGAGGAAAAACGCCTTGACAGTCTGGAATCAAAGGAAGAAGAATGTTGGATTCATCTACTAGAAGAATTCATGTAAAACAAGGTGATCCGGAAACACTCAGGAAACACACTGACTAGGTCCTGTGGATTTTCAAAAACATACAATGCCCATTGTTTGAGGGAATAAATGAGCAAGTCCCATTTTGAGTCAGACAGGGAGTCTGGAAAAGCTCTAGCTTTTACATGGACAATTCTTTAGAGAATGCAGAAAGTCAACTATTTTATCATCTCATGATTGACCTCCATAAAGTGAAGCCTCGAATCTAAGTATCGAGCTAGGAATGCCAAGACTGTGTACCTAAAGAATGATCAATAATGTCTTGTTGTGAAATAGAAGGTACTGTAAAAGCCTTTTCAATAATTGGCTGGTCTTTCACACCGTCAGTCAGTGTTCAACACAGACTACTCAACTCCTCCTACTCAACAGGAGTCCTAAGCTTTGTGTTGCATGAGGTTCTTCCAGAAACAAGCTGAAATACCTTCTCGGTGATGCTAGAACCTATTTGCATTGAATTCCTGGAATGAATCCTCCCGAGCAGCCTTGATTTGCTCCTTATTGGAAGCTTGTGGAGTTCTTAGTGAAGAGACAGATTGATCTGAACACGAAGAAGCTTCTTAGGCTTTCCACAGACGAAATTGATGCTGAAATCTGCGAGGATATGATGCAAGCAGCTTCACTGTTCTCTTACTGGGAGGAAATGCCAATTTACCAGCTCACTGAAGACCTCGGACGTGATTCCCACAAACCAAAGATGACAGCACAGCTGCTCGCACTTTAAGCTCAGGGTGGAAATGAAGGAACACGTGGATCCATCTTAAACAACATGATGCCTTCTCTCTTCTCTCATCTTCAGTAGTTCAGAGTTTTTCGGAGCTGGAGCAGATGATGGGCTCTACAGGGTTATGGGTTCTACAGGGGTAATTAAATCCTAAAGACCTTCTGTAACTTAACTAAATATAAATGCGATGTTCAAAGAAGTAGGACACTAAAAATGTGTGATTCTATATCCTGGTGTTCTGGGGAAATATTTACTTTAATATTAAACTGTATCAAATCTCAAATATTATACTTTAAATCTTTACTGTACTGTTAAAGGCACTAAAACACTTACCTGAAGCAACACAGAACACTTGTCTCACTATTCTTTCATTAATTCCATATTATTTAATAAAAGAAATAAAAAGGAGGGTTCAAGCATGAGAGAAACATCATTAATGTAAATATAAACGCATAGACAGTGGAGTTATCGTGGTCCTGGACACTAAGTGCTGTAGATTTTTAAGTTTTAATAATTTATCTGAAACATGCCTAGAGGTAGGAAATTTGACGCGTGTAGTGCCATTACTATCTGCAAAAGTATTGGCACTCCAAACTCATTTCAGTTTCCGCTTTCAAAGTTAAATAACACAAGAAAACAAAAAAGGAAGGCACAAAGCTTCACGTGATCCCGTTTAGAGTTGTTACTCATCTGAGGATCGTACGGCAAGAAGAGAAAAACAATAGTCTATAAATTAATATGAAAATAACCGAGTAATAATAAAATGTTGGACATATTGGCATATTTTATTTACTCTGTTCCATGTTTTCTTGCTCTGGGGTTGAGATTGGACGAGGAAAAGTTGAAAATGAGTGAAAAGTGACTAAGAGTTCGAGTGAGAAAGTATGAAAAATGGATTAGTTTATAGTAAAGGTGTAAAATCGCATAAGTGTGACGTTCCCTTGTCTGAATTTTAATAATAAATCATAATTGCAGACGCAAGGTCGAGCTTAATCAAAATTCTGACTGCAGAATCCGATCTCGACTCTTTACTCAGTACAGTGAGGGACACGTAACACTGATCACGTGAAGATAATATGACGTGTTTATTACATACAGTTTACACCACAGCACTGTTGAATTCTGGACTCTGATTGGTCAGATAGTGTTCCGTTTTAAACGACTGCACTCGTTCTAATACACGATCGTTTCTATAGTAATCGCTGTGGTGTAAGAGGAATAAAACACTCGGGGATGTGCTGTTATAGGAAAATAATCAACAGTAAGTCGCTGGATGGCGTAGATCTTGCTCAGTGTTTGTTTCTCTCACTTCCACACGTCCTGTCTTCATTACTCGCTCCTCTGCTCCTCATAATCGCTCTCGCTGAATCGAGACAGACAGAACTGAGCTGGGAAATGGATTAGCAAACGAACTTCAGCTCTTCATCACACTCGTTTTTCACTCTGTCTCAATGTGTGTAATTTATGAAAAGTGTGATGTTTATCACTACACTGCTTTATTTACTACTGAGTGCACACTCCGCTTATTTATAGTGCAAACACAATATTTCTTCAGACAATATCGGTGGAAGCCAGGACCAAGCACCAATCTGGGAATACTGCGCGTGTATCAGACATATTCCCATGAATATTCAGAGGTCCTTATTGTTTTCCTCGTTTAACACAAAAAAACACTCGTTATCTCCAATTCATGGCACAAACTCAGCTATAAATCCGGTTCACTTTTTTTTCAATGATATGAACAGTGAAGCTGGCCTCAGCCAATAACACACAAACAAACAAACAAACCAAAGCATCTTCAAAAATTTTGTCTGAAATAATTCATTTAAAGATTAATTAAAGGGAATTAGTGATGATAAAATGAAAAAAAAAAGTTTTTACATGCTGAAGAATATAAAATTTAAAATATAAAAGATTTAAAAACGTATAAAAGGCTGAGAACACTTTTCAAACAAAGAATGAAAAAAACTGTAAATAAATAGAAGGTTTTAGAATTTTGAAATATTTAAAAGATATTAAATATCTTAAATATTTAATATGGAAGATTTTGCACTATTTCTAGGTCCTGATTTAAACGTAAGTAACTGTGTGATATGGACCACGTTGTTTACGGCTTTGTCCAAAAGGACAGATTTTCCTCATGTCTAATCTCTTCTATTGAAGCAGCATGGGATCAGACGACGTTCTGATGGATTTGATCTAAAACACATCGTCAGGTTTTACACAAACGTGTGGAGTCCATGTAGCTCGAGTGCTCACGGTCACTACTGCAAAAACGGGACAAACAAATACTAAGAAACTCTTAAATTCATGTAAATATCTCAAATATTCTGTTTTTTTGTTTGTCAATAATATCATTTCTAATGAAAATTGTTGTATTAAATAAGCATTTTCACTAATGTGCTCAGAATTTTGGACCCCACTGTATAGTAAATAACGTGTGTATGGTGAATAACGTGTGTATGGTGAATAACGCGTGTACGGGGAATAACGCGTGTACGGTGAATAACGTGTGTACGGTGAATAATGCGTGTACGGGGAATAACGTGTGTATGGTGAATAACGCGTGTACGGTGAATAACGTGTGTACGGTGAATAACGTGTGTATGGTGAATAACGCGTGTACGGGGAATAACGCGTGTACGGTGAATAACGTGTGTACGGTGAATAACGTGTGTACGGGGAATAACGCGTGTACGGGGAATAACGCGTGTACGGTGAATAACGTGTGTACGGTGAATAATGCGTGTACGGGGAATAACGTGTGTATGGTGAATAACGCGTGTACGGTGAATAACGCGTGTACGGTGAATAATGCGTGTACGGGGAATAACGTGTGTATGGTGAATAACGCGTGTACGGTGAATAACGCGTGTACGGGGAATAACGCGTGTATGGTGAATAACGCGTGTACGGTGAATAACGCGTGTATGGTGAATAACGTGTGTACGGTGAATAACGCGTGTACGGGGAATAACGCGTGTACGGTGAATAACGCGTGTATGGTGAATAACGTGTGGTTTGGGACTCTTGGGACTGATGTCATTGAAATAAACCTGAGAGAGAATCTCTGTGATATTAAAACATCTCTTAATGCATTACACTGTGTTCTTGCTACACACACACACACACACACACACACACACACACACACACACACAGCAGCTGAGTCATGATGCCAGGAGGATGGGACGGCAGCCAGAAAATGAACGTGTAAAACACAAACTCTCATCACTATATCACCATATTTACAAACCTCCGTTAATATTTCACCTTGTTAACAAAACCTCGTTAATATTTCATCGTCTAAATCTCTGCCAAAACCGCAGAAACACTGCAGCGCTGTCAGAGTCGTGCACTACACAGTCATTTCGTTTGAAATTGGTTTGTGATGCGGCCGCTTAACGTTGAATTATGTGATAGTGCTAAACGCCAGACAGTTTTGTGTTATCTTGTGCGAGTTCAATTTCACACACAATTAATGATATCTGCAAGAAACTGGATTGGAAACAGTACGAGGAACATCACTTGTAGTGGAAGGTCACTGATTAGGCAGAACACCACTGCAGGGCCGTTTATTCCAACAGACCAAAAGAGCAAAAACAGATCAAAAATAATTGACTTACTGAAGGAAAAACAACGCTGACTGGTCTAACATTTACTCACTGAGCTAGTTAGAGTTAGCAGCAGAGGTAAATAATGCTAGCACGTCTGACTAGCAGGTTTCCTGTCTGCTTTATTAAACGGTTTATTTCATTTGTCCTATTTCCAACTTTCAGAACTGACTGTTCACTAATAAATATACCCCCCCCTCCCCCCACACACACACCTGTCAGTGGATTTTAATCTGATCAGTGTAAAAAATAAATAATAAAAAATAAATAATATATAAACATGCAGTATATTGGGTGCAGGTTCATTAATGTAGTCAGTCATACAAGTAGTCTTCTATAGGTGTTTCATTTGTTCTTCTAATAAATCTCATTAATAATTAGCCATAATAATTTTTTCTGCTCCAGCTGTTAACTGTTTCACCCACAAATGTAAATTATTCATTAATTGTGTTATTAACAAGTCGGGGTAATTAAGCTGTGAAAATCAGTTTAAACTTTCGTACCTCTACATTCATGATCCTGATTTCATTTTCACTTCCTGTTCTCTCTCTCTCTCTCTCTCTCTCTCTCTCTCTCTCTCTCTCTCTCTCTCTCTCTCTGTCCTTATTATCACTTGAGCCAAATTATAGGAGCTTGCATCTGAGTGTGAGAACTTACAGTTTTATAATGAGCTTACCCATCAGAGTTCACACACAAGGTGTCACCTCAATTATATTACAATCCATAAGAAGTGAAGGAAAATCTCTAGAGGAGATCACCAAGAGCAGGAAAGAGCAACAGGTCCTTAGTGATTAAAATTGCTGGACCTGAGCATGAAGGACAGGAGGAACGTAGAATGTTTTTGGGTCTGGTTCCTCTCAAGGTTTCTTCCTCATTTTCACCGTCAGAATTACAGCAGTTTTGTCCGCTCTAACAGTCACAGGTTTATCTCCACTGATACAGTACCTGAGATGCTTCTTTATTAATAATATATTGAGTTTATTATATATTATATTCCTTCAGATGTTATGCCTTAATTCATCAGAGTGAGCTTTTAGATGTTTTGCTGGACTCATTTGAAACAGCATTTCCCCTGTAAAGCTGGAGTCCTGGTTTTTATACAAACACAGGCTTTATTTGCAATTAACTAAAATCTGTGACCCTAGACCAGTTTGGAATCTCTCACACACACAATAAAGACAGTGGCACAACACTGCAGCAGGAGTGTGACGGTGACTTGAATTTATAGTCCTTCTAATGAGCGTCCCACATGAGTAACAGCTGAAACTATTAGGAATGGATCTGGAGCATGTCTGGACTGGCTCAGAGCGGATCTGTGTGTAACACCACTTTTTAAGGTGTTTATTTTTTTGTTTTGTTTTTTATTGTAGACTGTGAAGTATTTAATTCATATAATGAGATTTATGTCTGCTGTTCTTTGTCATAATTGAACTTTAAAAGCCTCAATTTTATTTTTTTGTTTATTTATTGTTTACATTCTGGGATGTGCTCTTCTCAAATCAGTCCCATATTAGATCTGATTACCATGGGGTCAGAACATTAGTACTTTATTTATCATGTATGGAAGGAGTCTCCAGTGTCAGTGCTGTGTAACAGTCAGAGGTAAAGTTGAAACTTTACGTTTTTCCACATCTTCAGCACAGAGGAGTTTACACTTCTTTACGGTTTCTCACTAACACACACACTGAGATTAGTTCCTCTTATTAACTTCAAGAAAGAGAAAAAGAGGCTGGTGAGGGAACGATTAGCTTCCCAGAAGTGTGGAGCTTTATTAGAACAGCAAAGCTGGAATAAATCATATGTGAGTGATGGTCAGGTGTCTACAAATCTTTGGCCCTCTAGTGTAGTGTAAGTTAAGAAAGTTATTCAATAGGAAATGTAGTATATATACATATATCATGATTGTTGGGTGTTTCTTGAATTTTTGATTTGCCATTAGATCTCATTATACGGGAAGTTACCAGAAAGTAGATGTAGCTGAGATGAATACTCAGGAGATGGGTGCTGCTGCTGACAAGGTACAATGGTGAATTACATAATTCCCATAAAATAAAAATGAACAGATATATGTGTTTAAAATGCGTCTGAAATGAAGCAATCACCCAAAATAACCTTACACACATACCACAGGCTGAATGTTTACGCCGTTCTCACAAGTCAGAGAGCATCAGATACAGGTTAAATGTTGTGGGAAGGGAAATAATTTATGATCTGCTGTTATTTCACCTTTTTGCTCTTTCCAGGTTCCACAACATTTAACCTCAGAACACTGAAGCAACGGTCATATTGATTACTCTGTTCATGTGTGTTGGGAGCTGACCGGCCCTCGAGTACTCAGGAAAAACTCCAAACATCCAGCCTGTGCTTGTGTGTAAGGTTACTTCGGGTCATTGCTGATGCTCAGAGTGAGGATTTATTACTGAAGTTATACACACATTAAGCGTGATTCAGACGTTACAGTACACGCTACACATACGTTTATTGTGTGATTTCGACTCAGGTGAGGAGCAGTGTTTAGTCCAGCACCACTGTCTGACACGCTGAAATGAATGTTTTGGCTGCAAATGTACTCAAAAACACTGTGGGATTTCATTTGAGAACAATATTAAATACATAAATATAACCCTATTGAGTGTTTAATAACACTGTCGCTTTAAAGTCCACAAAAAGGGGATTTTTTCACACAGAGAACATGCACTGAATTAAAATGAACCTTGGCAGCTTTGCATAACCTGACTCTGAATCCGAGGAACGTTATAAATACACAGATCAATTCTGAGTCTGAATACGTTTCCAAATATCCTATAGAATTATTATAGAAGTCATATAAGAAGCTGGGTATTTTTGTAGAACACTACAGAGAGTGTAGAGTTAAAAATCATCACAATGTTGTAAACACTAGGAAAGGGTCTAACAAAGACAGTCAGGCTCTAAATTATTAAAGGTTTGAGTGTAAAAACATATGCAGAGTTAATGCACAGTGTGATTTACATAAATCTGTTCCTTTCCAGCGTGATAAATGAGGCTCGATGTTAGCAGTACAGGAGCTGTGTGACTGAGAAGCAGCCAGTCTGGATGCAGTATGAGATCATTTATCAGAGATCAGAAACAGGATTTGATTATTTTTAATTGCCATAAATGTGGAGAATCACTCCTTGACTCAGTGCACTTTGTAATGAGGTGGGTGGTTGTGTATGAGATCATATCTGAGCAGGTCTTTATAAGGTCGAGCTGGTTTGGAGATAAGGACAGAGGTGGAATGAGTATCAGAGGAAACGGATCAGGAGAACAATATGAGTTCTGAGTAAGCATGTTCAACACAGTGGAGTGTGATATTGTTTACATGCTACAGCCGAAATAAACAAAGTTCAGGTTAATAAATGTTATGCTGATATTTACACTGGGAAAGGAACTCGTATTCAGACTCGAGTTTTTTTGAGTAGTAGTGTCAAACCCTGTTTGAGGGATAATCTGACTGAGCATTCATAATTATATCCATAAAAAAAAAAATCGCTCCTCAAGAAGTCCTCGGATGATGATGAATGCGTTTCGACAAGCAGAGAGGGACTCGTTAGAAGTAAAGACTCAAACAAGACTTACCTCGGGACTGAGAGTCAGCATTATAAAGAGAGAGAAAGCAAAAGTGTCCGCTTGGACACTTTATTAATTGAAAGACATTAAGTTGCTCTGCCGTGACAGTCACTGAACCATCAATAAAAAAGGAAAATGCTATCAATAAAATGGCTTTGTGGTCCCCAGACTGATGTTCTTGCTGTTTCAGATGGATTGTGTAGAACAATCAGAACACAATATTTCTTCAGACAATATCAGTGGAAGCCAGGACCAAGCACCGATCCTTGAGGAACACCTTAAGTGAAAGGCGCAGAGCAGGATTTATTTTTCTTAACAGATATAAAGTGGAAACCAATGGGGAAATATGAAGTACATGAAGTGAGAACAGTGGCAGAAGTGGCCGTGTAAAAGAGAGAATGAACGAGGATGCCACGGCTAACGGCTGCACTGCATTTTAAACTCAATACAAGTGCCACTGAGCAGTAGATTGCTGATAACAAAATAGGCATCTCATTGTGTACATTTACATGATGTACATACAGACACACATCGCATGGATGTTGGGTTTGACATATGAGGACTCAAGTCCAAGTGGTGCATGGCACCTAGATCAGCAGTGCCTGGAAACTAATCAGCTCTCTCTCCATAGGGAAACAACGACTTCGCCTGAGCAAAGTGGTTCTACAACTGATCATCTGTACGTGGACATAGGAACGATAAAATGACATGGATGAGGCATTTTCTCATATTTTGCAAGATAAAATGTCAGAAAACAAAACAACACAAATAGGCATTTTCCATCTGCATTACAACATTATACATAAATATGTGTATACATATATATATATATATATATATATATATATATATATATATATATATATATATATATATATACAAACATAATCAGCGTTGTAATGGCTGACGGCTGAGGGCAATTCAGACACACGTGAAACAACAACCATTGACAGAACGGGGAGGAGACATAACAGAAACATTACAAATGCACGTGTCGAAATGTCACGATTGTCAAAAAGGGAAAAGCAGGTGTTCGCTCACATGCTCCACAGCGCGCTGCTTAAAGGGGAACTCGTGACAGAACCCCCCCCCCAAAGGCACTCCTCCCGGATCCATCTCCATTGGCGGCCCCGGCCCCCTGCGCACAATGTCCCAAGCAGAACCAGGAGACCGCACGTCGTTCTTTGCACAACAAAAAAACAGAGCGAAGTTCACGGTAGAACAGGAAAGCAGAGTGACGTCCTCGGCGGAGCAGGAAAGCAGAGCGACGTCCTCGGCAGAGCAGGAAAGCAGAGCGACGTCCTCGGCGGAGCAGGAAATCATAGTGATGCCCTCGGCTGAACAGGAAATCAGAGCGAAGTTCTCAGCAGAACAGGAAAGCTGAGTGACATCCTCGGTGGAGCGGGAAAGCATAGTGACGTCCTTGGCTGAACAGGAAAGCAGAGCGACGTTCTCAGCAGAGCAGAAAAGCGGAGCGACGTCCTCGGCAGAACAGGAAAGCAGAGCGACGTCCTCGGCGGAGCAGGAAGGCAGAGTGATGTCCTCGGCGGAGCAGGAAGGCAGAGCGACGTCCTCGGCGGAGCAGGGAAACAGAGCGACATACTCAGCAGTGCAGGAAAGCGGAGAGATGTCCTTGGCTGAACAGGAAAGCAGAGCGACGTACTCAGCAGAGCCTGCAGGCTGAACTTTGTAGGCTGTGTCAGCGGATTCGGGCGTGAGCATAACTTGGTTGGACAGGTTAGTAAACGTAGCCAGGAGTAGAGCTTGGTTGTCTGTTTCAGCAAACTTGGGCGTGAGCATAACTTGGTTGTCCCTGTCGGCAGACTCGGGCGTGAGCATAACTTGGTTGTCCCTGTCGGCAGACTCAGGCGTGAGCAGAACTTGGTTGTCCCTGTCAGCAGACTCAGGCGTGAGCAGAACTTGGCTGTCCGTGTCGGCAGACTCGGGTGTGAGCAGAACGTGGTCGGCCGTGTCGGTAGACTTGGGCTTGAACAGAACTTGGTCGGCCGTGTCAGTAGACTTGGACGTGAGCAGGGCTTGGTCGGTCATGTCAGCTGACTTGGACGCGAGCAGGGCTTGGTCGGTCGTGTCAGCTGACTCGGACGTGAGCAGGACTTGGCTGTACGTGTTAGTAGACTCGGGCTTGTGCAGAACGTGGTCGGCCGTGTCGGTAGACTTGGACATGAGCAGGGCTTGGTCGGCCGTGTCGGCAGACGGGCTTGAGCAGAACTTGGTCGGTCATGTCGGCTGACTCGGACATGAGCAGGGCTTGGTTGTCCGTGTTAATAGACACTTGGGACAGTAACTGGGCTTTACAGTGGATCTGTGGAGCTGAGACCCCCTCCTGAACCTCAGGCTGGAGCTCTGGTGCTGGAGCCTCCCTGTTGACCTCTAGCTGGAGCTCGGCAGGTGAGCCCACCTCGTGGGTCTCAGGTTCGAGCTCTGAGGTTGCCAGGTTAACCTCCGGCTGGGGCTCTGCATGAGTTTGCATGTAGTAGTGGGTAAACGGAAGGGCAGGTTTGCCTGCCAGACTTACCCCCCCGAGAAGTTGTTCTAGCTCGACCCTCGCCTCCGGACTCCCCCACAAACTGTTCTACACTGTCCAGGTTCCTACAGTGCTTATCCAGTAGGAGCTGCAACCACTGACGGGCCGGTCCAAAGAACCGGGACCACATGAATCGGTGCCATTGCTTCTCCTCTGGCTTCGGGTCAAACAGGCTGGAAAAATAGAACTGACAGTCTACTAGAAAATATTCCGGGGATCCGAAAAATCCGTCAAATGGATCAGGAAGCTCCATAAATGTCCCTTGTGGGAATTGGATTGAGTCCATAGTGGGGACGGTTGGCGTCGACTACCGGGTTCTGCGTTTTCTCCGTTCTCCTGCTGCATCCATGTTTTAGGTGGAATATTCTGTTACGTATCGTGACGCAACGGAGATAAGGACGGATGCAATCACAGGTTAACAGTTTTATTTAAGAGACACAGGCAGGTAAATCCAAAACATAATCCAATAACGTAATCCAGAAACAAAAAGGTCAGACGATTGACAAACAGGCATACATGGGACAAAGCAGGAATCAAGGTCGCGGTCACCGGATACAGGGTCGAGATACCAAACAAAAAACATGAACAATAGCGTGGGACTGGGAGCGGAGAAACAAGCGTGACTTAAACAAACGAATCTAAACATGACTATGACTATGACTATGGAAAGGACTCTAAACTAATCTACTCTAATATATCTTATCTAAGTTACTTATCTAATATTCCACGCTGTGTGCTGGGAGGCGCGCGGTATATATACAAACATAATCAGCGTTGTAATGGCTGACGGCTGAGGGCAATTCAGACACACGTGAAACAACAACCAATGACAGAACGGGGAGGAGACATAACAGAAACAAACAAATGCACGTGTCGAAATGTCACGATTGTCAACAAGGGAAAAGCAGGTGCTCGCGCACCTGCTCGTGCACGCGCGCTCACATGCTCTACAGCGCGCTGCTTAAAGGGGAACTCGTGACAGACTGTAATTGTCTGTACTTTTAGACTACAGTGTGTGACTGTGTGTTTGATATAAACAACAATATCATTAAAATGACAAAGACATTCAAATTCTCATTTTTAACACATACAGTTCCCACTACCGGAACAGCAAGGCCAGTTCATTTGCTTTTGCTGTAGACTGAATACATTTGGGTTTCAGCTTTTGTTTGAACCCACCCAATTTGTAGGTGAGCAAAAATATTAGAACATGTGACTGACATGTATTTTGTGTTGCTAAGGTGTGTTCTGTTAGATTTACTTTATATAATTAACAGCTTTGAACATCTACACTTGGTTTGAACCCTAGGTTTCGCCTGTGAAGACTGCATTTGTTGTTAAAAGGGATAAACCACCATGAAGATCAGAGAGATGTCTATGGGAGAAAAGTGAGAGATTTTGAAACTGGGAGAAGAGGGAAAATCAATCAGAGGCAGTGCACAGACATTGGGTATAGCCAATACAACAATCTGGAATTTCGTGAAAAAGAAAGAAACCGCTGGTGTACTGAGCAACAGACACCGAACGGATCGGCCAAGGAAAACAACAGCAGCAGCTGATGACAGAAACATTGTGAGAGCTGTGAAGAAAAACCCCAAAACATCAGTCAGTGACATCACCAACCCCCATAGGGCGGGGTGAAGGTCTCACAATCCACCGTTTGAAGAAGACTTTGAGAGCAGAAATATAAAGACCGTAAAATAAAGATGCAGACCATTCATCAGCAGTAAGAATCAGAAATCCAGATCTTCAATGATGTAACTCGACTCAACACAGGACTTCATCAGGGGGAAAAGTGGAAGGTTTTAGACTGGACAAGTCAATCACCAGACCTTCACCCAACTGATCAGCATCTCACCTCCTAAAGAGGAGACTGAAGGGAGAAACCCCCGAAACAAACAACTACTGAAAGAAGCTGCAGGAAAAACCTGGAGAAGCTTCACAGTAGAAGAAACCAGCAGTTGGATGCAGTTATTGCGAGTAAGGGAAATGCAGCCAAATATTATGTGTTATTTACTTCAAGACTTATATGTTCTTATACTTTTGCTTTCCTAAACATTGGGTGGTCTCATACAAAAGGTGCCATGTTCTACAGTAAGTTGTTTAACACGTCTAGATGTAAATATGTGGAAATGAAAGCTGAATTCTGATCCATCTTTTCATCTCAATAGAACTGGGCTTGCTGTTCCAATACTTTTGGACCCTGGCAACACAATATTTTAAATGAGATTTTCTCAATTCTAAGCAAATTAGGTATGACACAGTAAAGAAGCGACACATAAACGTGTATGATTCCTCTGAGCATTCCTTGTGTGTGGTCCAACATTTCTTCAGTTCCCTGATCACAAATTTAGTTCCTTTCCCCTTTACTGTTGGACACAAAAATGGAAGAAAGGTTTATTAGGACGTAGCAGAGATCATTGCTGCCTTGGATGAGTGTGTGTTGCTAGTACAGTTAGCTCACTTTGCTAATAATAATCCTGGAACAACTTTCCAACCAGCATTGCTTAATATCGTAATTATTTTGAGGCTTAACAGCTTTTCAGTTCATTGTTTTTAAGGAGCGTTGCTTTTACACAGTATTGCAACACGCATGGGTTCTCAATATAACCACTTGCTTTCTAATACGGTGCTATAGAGACCCTGAGACATGGTGGCTAAGGGACTGCAATGTGTTGACAATGGTGTGTGTGTGTGTGTGTGTGTGTGTGTGTGTGTGTGTGTGTGTGTGTGTGTGTGTGCGCGCGACACATTCATTTTCCAGCACATCAAATACGGAAATGAGGCCAAGAGGTCTAACACACACACACACACACACACACAAGCAATACCAGTCAAGCATTGAGAAGCTCTTCAAATGAAGTGCCACCTGTGATTCAGTCATCCACAAATCTCTCTCTCTCTCTCACACACACACACACACACACACACACACACACACACACACACACACACTTTTTTAAAGAACTTTCACTGCTTTAAAGAGAAAACACTTTACATATAGTAGGGACAGAATATTGATTCATTATATAGGGTCATTATTTCACACTCTATGTAATGCACTTCTACAAGGGTTCAGCTAATGGATATATGGATAATCTTCCATAAGTGAATGTCAGAAGGAATTGTTCCCATAGTTACTCAGATTATCTATTAAAGGAAAATAAACTTGAAATAAAATCCAGAGGGAATTCCGTCGTGACCAAAGCTGTGTAAATGAGTGCAGGATGTCCATCACTATCAAACAACCTCCAATAGTCCAGAGGCGCATGGACACCGTGGAGGCCAGTGTTGAACACGAGAGAAAATCCTCCCAGACTGTGGACATCGAAGGAGGAAGGAGCTCACTGAGCTGTAATGAAGGTGATGTTGATGGACACATGCTTCCACGCTGCACTCTTAGTTTCAGAATCAGCGATTTCAGCTGAGATCACCGACAGCTCTTACACACGAGTGCATTTAACAATGGGAATGTCCTTAAATACTGTATCATGATGCGTAGATTTAGTGTTATTGCACTGATCTGTTTATTTTAGTCACAAACAGCCAGAAAATAGAGAAATACTTTCTGTGTCACTTATGGAAAAGTTTGACTGGTGAAAGTTAATATTCTTGCAAACCTTAGCTACTACACTGTATATGTGATGCAGATTCCTAATACTGTATGTGCACTACATAGGAAATGTAAAAATGGTGATAGTTCACAATAAATTGTTCCTTAATCCTACAATTTTATGACTTTTATGCAGTCAGTATTTTGCTTCTTATGGCTTTTTTACCCTCGAAAATGTAGAAAATGCCTCATGCTTTGTGTCCACATCTATTATTTATGTATTTTATCTGTCTTTCTTTGACGCCTGCTGACTGTGTGTATGTTTGAGATATTGAATATGTCCGTGTGTTAAACAGAGATAGTGAGAGAACGGTCATGTCCTAGATGTCAAAGCTTCGAAAGCTTCATTCCTCATCACTTCCTTTCTGTTTCCGAGCTGGGTTTCAGATAAGACAGAAATGCAGATTTCAGGAAAATGAAACACCCTGGAATCGGCAGAATGGAGTCATATTAATGCTGTTTGTAAATTATTGTTGTTTTTTCCAAGCTAAATAAATAAATAAATATACAGAGAGTTATAAATCATCTAACAGGAAATATTTGCCCCCACTGTAGAGAAACTCTGCTCACTTTTACAGGTCGTGTTATTGGGAAACAGACACAGGAAGTTGAGGAAGCTTTTTTTATTCCTCTAAGATCTAAAAACACTCCGCTAGTTTAACAGGAGAGGTTGTGGTTTATAATGAAGTCTTTTAAGCTGAAAAATATTATTGTTTATATTAAAAAACTTCCTGCAATCGAGAAGGTTTTCAAAAACTTTTCAAAGAAATAGCTGAACTTCCCAGGGTGCCATTACTTTAACACCATTTCATCAAGACTAGTAATTGTGTGGATTTGAGTTAAGTGGACATCTCTAGGGCTTCTTCGGTCAAACTGCCTTGCTGTTGGGGCTTTTAGTCCCGTTAGCATGCTCATAAATCTTCATTAATTAAGTGGATAAGTGACATAGGGAGCGAGTGGCCATATGAAGTGCACTCTGCTGCAGGCTGTTTGGACAAAACCTCCAAAAATAAAATGCCATTATGTCCCCAGACCCGGGTTCGGTGGCGCTTTCCGGTGTCGTTAGGTCAGTGTGATCCTAATGAATCCTGATTATGAGCATTGATCCAGAGAAAGACTGCTGTAGGGAACAAGTGGCTGAGGCAAGTGTGCACTTTGCTGAGGGTCATTCACCCAAAATGTCCTAAACTCCCTAAATGAGCTGTTTTACTAAAAGCCTGCTGGAGTTTTCAAGCTTACTCACATGGAAATGCTAATGCTAATGAAGTAAAGTGGAACAGGAGACCACGCCTCATGAGGAATGGACAAAATAATGCAAAGAGAAATTATTTATTTAGTTACCGTTGTTTTGTAGGTTTTTCAGTGACCTTTTTAGAACAAGGTTTAAAAATGAGGCTTGAAAATAAAAATAAAATGTACCTATCCGTTATTAATAATTCATTTACTACTGCTAAACACCCCCCCCCCCCTTTGTTTGTTTGTTTATGTATTTTATGTATCTTTACTGTTTGTCCCCATGGACCCATATAGTAGCAGGTTTTAAAAATACCATAAAAATACAATTTAAACACACTGAAGAATTCAGGAACTTATTTATATCTAGTAATGCATTTATTTGCTTTTTTTAAATTAATTTATTTATTTCCAGTGACCACATTTAAAATAGGGCTTAAAAGTATAATTAAAATTACATATTTTTATTCTTTAATCATAATTTATTGTTTGTTTGTTTGTTTGTACATGTACCTTTTTATTTTCTCTTTTTTTTCAAATGATCTATGACATAGAACCAGCTTTAAAAATGAGGCTCTAAAATAAACCATTGGTTTATTATTTATTTGTTTGTTTAACTGTTTCTTTGTTTGAGACATCACAGTTGAGTACAAATAAAGCGTACACGAGAATTAGGACACTGTGACTTTAATTAATTATCTCGTTACCATGGTAATTTAAATTATGTGCATTCTTGTTGTTGTCTTGTCTCAGTGTATCTGTTCCTTCCAAAAATGTTATCTCAGATAACTCAATCTAGCTATTCAAGTCTCACATGTGATCTAAAAAATACAATTAAAATTAAACATTAAACAAACAAACAACTAGCTAAATAAATCATAGATAATAGATAGATATCATAGATTTGTTAATGGGATATGAACACAGTAATGTTTTATATGAAGTAGTGATATCACTGAAATCTCTCTGGTTCCTGTTTATTATTTTTTTATGAAATCAATTCAAGCGTCTCTCTCTCTCTCTCTCTCATCTTAAGCAGAAAAAAATACAATAAAAAATGTTCTATTGTTTCCACAAGAGAGTTCATAACAATGTTCTCCTTATTGACGTGAATTAAAATGAATTTAGTGTAGGATAGAGTCGCTGTCTCGGGAACTCGGGGTCAAATCCAATCCGATTTCAGTCCGATTCTGTGCTGGTCTTCTGAGCAGACGGTCTCTAATGTGTTTGATCTTTAATGGAGAACACGGCCATCAAACGAGCGCTGGGTTTAAAGAAACAGTGTTAAAGCCCTTTCCATTAATAACCGAGAGAGAACGGAGCGATTTACGATGGAGTCTAAACGCAGCTTCAATAATTTATTACACTGAAAGTAAATTATTATCAGCACACAGGAAAGAAACCATCAGCAGTAACAACTGCGCAGGAGAAAAAATCCTTTATCCTCCTTCTTACACATAGAAAGATGTGGAGAGTGGCATAAAGAATCAAATTATTATCACCAAAATTTAAATGAATAAATATATAAATGGGAATGTGAAACTCTTTATGTGCACAGCTCATCGAGACACGTTCCAGACAACGCAAACCTGTAACTGCTGCCAAAGGACATTTCACACCGAGGGAGTGAATACCTTTAGATTTATTTTTTACATTTTCAAATAATTCTGAGCACATATAAATAGTTCATTTAAATTCTGTAAAGAGTCACTGGAGCACAAGGAGCAGAAAACGCCTCTTTGTGATATTCTTAAATCTGATGTTGCAACACATCTAACAGAGAGATAATCACGGGGGGGGGGGGGGGGGGGGATACTTTTTCACCATCTATCCAACCTGCAAACTGAACCATTTTGCTGAGACGTGCAAATCTCTGCTATAAAACTCCCATCATTGCGCATTTATTTAATTTATGTACAGAAATAGTATGTTTAGCCTGATGTGCTATGAATATTCATGAGTAATTTGCATATTCGTACAGTTATTGTTACTGGTGCTCATACGGTTGTCATGGATCGGACTTGTTTGTCCAGAACATCTCACAGATGTTAGATCGGATTGAGATCTGGGGAATTTGGAGGTCGAGTCAACACCTTGAACTCTTTGTCGTGTTCCTCAAACCGTTCCTGAGCAAGTTTTGCAGTGTGTCAGGGAGCATTATCCTGCTGAAAGAGGACACTGATATTAGGGAACACCGTTACCATGAAGAGGTGTACTTGGTCTGGAACAATGTTTAGGTAGGTGGTACGTGCCAAAGTAACATCCATGTGAATACCAGGATCCGAGGTTTCCCAGCAGAACATTGCGCAGAAATAGCAGCATTGTCATCAGACCAGGCCACCTTCGAACATTGCTCCATGGTCCAGTTCTGATCCCCATTGTAGGAGATCTCGGTGGTGTACAGGGGGTCAGCATGGGCGCTCTGACCGCTCTGCAGCTACGCAGCTCCATACGCAGCAAGCTGTGATGCTCTGTGTGTTCTGACTCCTTTCTATCAGAAGCAGCATGAACAACTTCAGCAGGTTGTGCTGCAGTAGATCTTCTGTGGGATCGGATCAGACGGACTAGCCTTCGCTCCCTTCATGAATCTCTGAGCCTTGGGAGTCCATGACCCTGTCACCGGTTCACCGGTTCTCCTTCCTTGGAGCACTTTTGGTAGGTACTAACCCCTGCATACCGGGAACACCCCACAACACACAGATCACACATATATATATATATATATATATACTCAAAAATACGCCAAGTCTCTTTTCCCCCAGTATAAATGGAATATGAAACGATTCACAGTTGTGTAGGTGTTTTGAATTATTTTACGATTAAGCCCCGCCCCTTGCAACCATCACACATTAGTAATGTTTCCGTAATCTCGTCTCAATTCTCTTGAAAGATGCGCTGACGAGGCGTTTATTAACCTATAAAGCACTAAACGGTCTTGCGCCACAATATCTAAGCGACCTTTTGGTTTTATATGATCCGCCACGCCTACTTAGATCAAAAGATGCAGGCTATTTGACGGTACCTCGAATAGTGAAGGCTACAGCAGGGGGAAGAGCTTTCTCTTATAGAGCCCCACAGTTATGGAACAGTCTTCCTATTAGTGTTCGGGACTCAGACACAGTCTCAGTGTTTAAGTCTAGGCTTAAAACGTATTTGTTTACTCAAGCCTACCCTGACTAGATTCTGTTCTACTACTTCGCAGTCATAATAATCTTTTTTCTCCCTCTCTCCTTTCGCCGAGCCCCACATGAATTTATGGAGATACTAGAGATCCAGATCCTTTCTGCCTCTGGATGGAGCTCAAATCTTCTCTAATTCCAGACTGCTGGGACTACGGCTGCTCCTAAGGCCATACAGACTTCATATAAATCCATAATGAACTTTTTCACACTATCTGTTGTTACCCAGATGAGGACGGGTTCCCTTCTGAGTCGGGTTCCTCTCAAGGTTTCTTCCTCTTAAAATATCTTAGGGAGTTTTTCCTTGCCACCGTCGCCACTCAGTGGCTTGCTCAGTTGGGATAAATTCGCACCTTTAATATCTGTATACCATGTTGATATTTCTGTAAAGCTGCTTTGAGACAATGTCTATTGTAAAAAGCGCTATACAAATAAAATTGAATTGAATTGAATAGAAAGTTGTTTTTCACTTAACACAGATCCATTTTATTCAAATCTAAGACTCACGAGAAACTTTCATTTTGCTGTCACTCATGGCTCCGCCCAGTCTATCAGCTTGCCCCACCCCAAATCGTTTCGACCCCTCCTCTTCAGCTTATCCTCATCACTCTCTCTTCTAACACGACAGTCATGAAAATCACATATGATAAACACTCTGGACTTTGTTTGGAGTGTAAACTTTTTAATTTGCCTATGATAATGACACTCAGATCATAACTATGTGTGTGTGTGTGTGTGTGTGTGTGTGTGTCAGAAGTAGGTGATCTGTCCACCCACATTCATTACAGCTCATGTTCTCTTACACACGTATCGCTTAATTAAAATGGCAGATTAGTTTAAAATAAACTCTGTCGTCATGGCAACTGGAAGATCATACAGCAGCTGTACTGTTTAACAATACAAAAAAAAATACACGTAAAAAATATTTAAAAACACGCAGTGAAGGAGAGTGAACACTCTGGACTTGAGTGCCGGCTGATGCACATTTATTACAGAAGCAGTGACCTGCACCGCCTGTATGAACAACGTCTGCATTTATAAAAACATACACACTACAAATGCATAGCACGACTCGTTTCCGGCTTTAGATTTGAGTCCGAATCTCACTTTCTCACTTCGTATATCCTCCACTTTTAAAAGATGTTGGTTTGTGTTGAACTGTACTGCCACAAAGTCGGAAATTCATGATACACGCCATGGATAGTTTTTTTCTTTCAGTGTTACAGATATTAACATTTATCACATTTCTAAAATTCTTGGTCATGTGATCCCTAAACTCTTAACGTCAACAGATCTTATTCACTGGATTAAAAAAAACGAATGTAGCCATTGATATGGTGAAGTTTTCTGTAAGGAGACGTTTATGTAACGTGTTTGGAAGGAGTCTCCAGTGTCAGCGCTGTGTAACAGTCAGAGGTGAAGCTGTAACTTTAAGTTTCCCACCTCTTCATCACAGAGGAGTTTACCCTTCTTTACTGTTTCTCACTAACACACACTGAGATTAATTTTCTCTTATTAACTGCAAGAGAGAGAATAAAGAGAGAGGGTGAAGAGAGAGAATATAGAGAGAGAGAGAGAATAAAGAGAGAGAGAGGGTGAAGAGAGAGAGAGAATATAAAGAGAGAGAATAGAGAGAGAGGGTGAAGAGAGAGAATATAGAGAGAGAGAATAAAGAGAGAGAGAATAGAGAGAGAGGGTGAAGAGAGAGAGAATATAAAGAGAGAATAGAGAGAGGGTGAAGAGAGAGAGAATATATATAGAGAGAATAGAGAGATAGACAAGAGAGAGAGAGATAATATATAGAGAGAGAATAGAGAGAGAGGGTGAAGAGAGAGAATATATAGAGAGAGAATAGAGAGAGAGGGTGAAGAGAGAGAATATAAAGAGAGAGAATAGAGAGAGAGGGTGAAGAGAGAGAATATATAGAGAGAGAATAGAGAGAGAGGGTGAAGAGAGAGAATATAAAGAGAGAGAATAGAGAGAGAGGGTGAAGAGAGAGAGAATATAAAGAGAGAGAATAGAGAGAGAGGGTGAAGAGAGAGAGAATATATAGAGAGAGAATAGAGAGATAGACAATAGAGAGAGAGAGAGAATATATAGAGAGAGAACAGAGAGATAGACAATAGAGAGAGAGAGAGAGAATATATAGAGAGAGAATAGAGAGAGAGGCTGAAGAGAGAGAATATAAAGAGAGAGAATAGAGAGAGAGAGGGTGAAGAGAGAGAGAATAGAGAGAGAGAATAGAGAGATAGACAATAGAGAGAGAGAGAATAGAGAGAGAATATAGAGAGAGAGTGAAGAAAGGCTGGAAAGTATAATGAAATGTTCTTTAACAAATAAAAAATGGTAATAGTTGTCAAATTGCTGTGGTATAAGAGCAATAAAGCACTTGGACACATGCAGTTTGTAAAGTATTCGTGTGTATTCATGTTCGCTGTAGCCAGCTGTGAACGCACAGTTATGCGCAAAGAGAATAAAGAGACAAATTCATCTTTAAAGACTGCAATTATACAACTTCAGTGAGAGAGCAAGAAGTGCTTGAGCTAAAGTTGACAAAAAAAGTCCTAGAAGAAAGAAAGATGTCTGACAGCTGTGAATTTCTCTCAGGTTTGCCCTCCAGCTGTGAAGCGGGATGAGACGTGATAATTATAACCTGTAATCAGCCGAGGTTGGAGAAGGAACAGTGTGCGTTCCAGAAATCTCCAGCAATCAGTTTAATAACGCATGCTTAATTAACAAGCTTTTTTCTGACAGTGACTTCCCCAAAGATTCTGATTAAAATCCAAAGCTAAATATTTCCTAAAGCAAATCACCGGTAATAATGAGGGCGTAGTGATCATATTACATTCAAATCATACTCTAGAACTTAAATGCTTTTTATTTCCAAATATTTCTAAGAGTGCTAGCTAAGCCAAGTTTTTCAACTTCTGCTGTGTCAGTCATACAGAATGACCTGAACAGCTTCCTCACAAGCGTGTATGTATGAATATAAATACCCTACACCCTATAGGGGTCCACTCTGCTAATGCTAGGCAGCAAATGTACTTAAAATTCCCCTATCTGAAATTCAGAACTGCTCGCACAAGGCTGTATACAGAGGATTTAATACAGAAAATACACACATCGTTATTCAGGTCTTTCACTACAGAATTAAGCGCTATTCAGAAGTAGTGTGGAAGTTACACAAGGTGGGGGCGGAGTTAGTCTAAAACAGAGGCGTGTCTGGTTCTGCCTTTAACTACGACCTAATCTGAACTTAAGGGCATTTTTCTTACATGATATCGTGAAAATGATAAATGAGGTTAAAGTTTATCTGTAAGCATGAGTACTGGGTCAGATTCTCCTTCACACCCTGAACACATTTTCTTTATAGGACAGAGCATCGTATTAACACAAACACTGCTTTTATTTTATTGATTAAGCTCAAAATAGTGAATTAGAAGCATGATAAAACCACGTAGTACTGAAGCAGATGGACATGCAGCTTTAATCTATGAGAATGTGCATAAGTGACACTTCATACTGTGTAAGTATAGTTAAAACCTGCGTGGCTTTCTGTGCTCTGTCTCTGTCTGCTAAATCCTGTGACTATGAGCCAACAACAATCCTGTAAAATGGCTCAAATTTAATTGGTCAGAGACCTAAGGAATGTTTTTTTTTGGTTTTTTTTTAGAGTAAGCTTGGGGGATTTTATTCAGGGTAAGTGTTATTCACAAGTAATGTGTGGATAATTCCATGTGGAATACATGATTTGCAATATTAATTATAAGAAACACAGTGAAAACACAGGCTCTCAGCTTCAAGTACTAATCCAGTTAATTTATCGGGTAATATGAGTCTCCCTGTAGGAGTAATGCAGGATGGCACTCGGCTCTCACTGAGAGTATTATCCTGACTGTCTTTCAGGGAGTATTCAAAGTGTTCATGAGTCTGAGGATGTAATTATCTGATAACGCTGTCATCTCCTCACTGTTACTGAAGTGTTATTAGAATATAAACTTTATTGTGTATTATGTGAAAGATTCAGCTTTACACATTCCTGTGCATCATCAGCAGTGCACGCTAATACCATGTTTAGAAATCATTTTACACAGAGAGAGAATTATAAAGGAGAATGATATGATCAATAGCTGCACTAAGAAGGAGACACAAACCTGATCTGAGGTCAGTAGTAGGTCATTTACCACTTTAACCAGCGCTGATGAGGCCTAATTCGTGGCCGATGCACATATGCATTATGATGAGCATAGCTGCTGTACTACAACGTTTTCTAGGATCTTGGAGATAAAGGGGATGTTGGATATCGGCCTATAATTGGACAGCTGACAGGGGTTGAGGTCAGGTTTTTTAATCAGGGGTTTGATAACCCAGTTTAAAGGATTTAGATACATAGCCAGTGCTAATGCCGACACCAGTGAGAAACTCCCAGCAAACAATTCAAGATCTGAGTATCTGGGCTTCTACTTGGGCCATGGGCAGGTGCATCCCAAACTAACAAGACAGCAGCGATTGAGACCTGCCTGAGACCCAAGACCAAAAAGGGGGTGAGCTTAAACATTGAACTTGAACAGGGTGAAAGCCACAAGTTGGTGATGGAGCTCTGCTGAAATTCCTCATACCTCCTGAGTCTTTCTTCACACCCATACACACCGGATACTACACAAATTTTTCCAACAGTGCTTCCAAAAGTTCTCATTTCAGAGCCCACCAAAATGTCTGAAGGTGACCCGAAGCTGTTCAGATGGGAAACTGGAGTTTGAGGAATAATAACACCTCAATAAAACCTGGGTCCTGGGTCCTGTTTGTGCTCTAAACCGTTCACGTCAGTCACCGCACCTCCTGTAGGGGGCGATAGAGTAGAAAGACGATAGATAATTCTTCTGTTTATCATTTCTGTTTTTCTGAGTACGTTAGGAGTGATGGGGCAGATGGTTTGGGATGAGTTTTCCCATCAGAGAAAAAACAACAACACACACACACACACACACACACACACACACACACACACATACACCTTATCACGCTGTTGTGATATGTTGGTGTAAAATCTGAGCCTGAGGCGTTATCTCTGATCCTGTTCTTCCCTCAAGCGTGATATCTGTACAGCTCTGTTAAGACACTCGAGTCAGTTCACTCAAATCACTTCACTTACTGTTGATTTAAATGAATAACCATGTCGTTAGTGTGATTACAGAAAGTCTGAGTAAAGCTGAAGAGATTTAAAAAGAACGAAACGTAACACTGTAAAAGACGTGGAGGTGTTTAGCAGCATAGCGCTAAGATAATAACACATAGCACGTTTAACCTTGTGTAAGAAATGTAAAATTGAGATGCTGACATTTACAGTTGAGTTTCGAACCTGTTACAGGAGATACCTGATATAAATCAGTGCTCAGGACAAAAACATGAATAAAGTCAAATGTCCTAGAGCTTTGTTTTGTCATATTATCCTTCCTTTATTCTTTTAATTTTTTTCAAAATTCTGTGATGGCTTTGTGTTTCTTGTCGTTTAGGTTCAGGGTTAAGGTTAGGGTTGTCTTTTACTAAATATTCTTCATGAAACTTTCATGAAATGCTAATAGAGTTATAAATTGTTAGTGGCTGTGGATCGATAATACTGATTTACAACTGATTCAGTAGTGACTGTGGAGCATTTTATTCATTTAGTGTGTGTAGAGTGTTGTATTATTGTGCCTTATCATTATTACTTTATTTAACCTTATACTCTGATGCATGTAAAGCGTTAGACTCGTCTCCTGTTCTAATTAAACTTTGCTTTGTTGGGTTTTATAGCCAGGCCTTTAAAGTCAGCATGAATCTCTCTGTGCAGTGAATCAGACTCACATTTCCCCTGAGGTGATTCTTCACAGGATTTAACAGCTCTGATCTGACACTTTGCTTGATGACCAACTCGCTGTTCTCCGATTCTTCACACCATCACAATCGATACACAGTGTTTAAACCTGTGACGTGTTCACTACTCTCACACTCGTCCACATTCAGAACTCCAGCACTCTCTGTGCTGAAACTCATGAAGTACTCCCAAGCCCATAGCTTGTTCTAATCCGTTATAGTTTCTATAATAACAGCTCACTGACAGGGACTTGACAAGCCTAGGCTGATCATTTTCCTACAACAGCACACCACATTCATGTTTCATTCCTCACTTATTATTATTATTATTATTATTATTATTATTATTATTATTTATAATAACATGTTTGGATTATAAAGGAGTAAGACTTTTTTTATTGTACAGAAACCAAGCACACGATTTAGATTTAGATTTGATTTCTACAGGAAAAAAAAAATAGTTTTATTATGTTTGTTTCAGCTGCAGGATTGTGCACGTCTGCTGCTCACTGATTCATGATAAATGTGCTGCTCACAGCAGAACCCTTACTTGGGTTAAAAATAGAAATATTTATCAGCTGAGAGAGAAACAGGAGCTTTAGTATGAAGGTTATGTCAGTCTGGGAAGGAAAAGTAGAAAGCACTGTGTATTAATGATCACACTTGCTAGCTGAAATACTAGCATTAGCACCTAACCCAAGTGTACATATAAGTGCGTTTATAAGAAGTGCACTAGTGCACCATGGTGCATTTAAAACTTAAAAACTCAGCAGAGCTTCAACCTCAATAATGAATTAAATGATTTTGTATACAATATGGCCACCACATGTCAATCAATTCTAGCAGGGAGTTTAACCTCGGTGGAGTGCTTCTTTAAAACCTCTTTTATTTACTACTAAACTGCGTACTAAACTCTCTCTACAATTAGACAATTTGAAGTCTCTACACCAAATGATTTAGAAATTATTGAGCAATATGTAAATTGTTGCAAATTACTGAGCAATAAAGACTTCGGCTGGTAAAGTACTCAAACTTCTATAACTCATTACCGATCGAATGGATTCACCAGGAACTTCAAAAAAGGATGCCCGCTAAACACATTTTATAAGATAAGTAAACTCTAAATGACACGGCCGACCAAGTTCTGCTCACGCCCAAGTTTACTGATACGGCCGACCAAGTTCTGCTCACGCCCAAGTCTACCGACACGGCCGACCAAGTTTTGCTCAAGCCCGAGTCTGCTAACACGTACAGCCAAGTCTTGCTCACATCCAAGTCAGCCGACATGACTGATCAAGCCCTGCTCCCGTACAAGTCAGCCGACATGACTGATCAAGCCCTGCTCCCGTACAAGTCAGCCGACATGACCGACCGAGCCCTGCTCACGTCCAAGTTAGCCGACATGACCGACCGAGCCCTGCTCACGTCCAAGTTAGCCGACATGACCGACCGAGCCCTGCTCACGTCCATGTCAGCCGACACGACCAACCAAGCCCTGCTCACGCACTGACAGCCAAGTCCTGCTCACGCCCGAGTCTGCCGACAAGGACAGCCAAGTTCTGCTCACGCCTGAGTCTGCCGACAAGGACAACCAAGTTATGTTCATGCCCAAGTCAGCCGACGGGGACAACGAAGTTCTGCACACGCCTAAGTTTGCTGAAACAGACAACCAAGCTCTGCTCACGTCCACGTCTGCTGATATGACCAGCCAAGTTCAGCTTGCAGGCTCCGCTGAGTACGTTGCTCTGCTCTTCTGCTCAGCCGAGGACGTCACTCTGCCTTCCTGTTGAGCCGAGGACGTCCCTCTGCCTTCCTGTTCCGACGAGGACGTCGCTCTGCCTTCCTGTTCCGACGAGGACGTTGCTCTGCCTCCCTGCTCCGTCGAGGACGTCGCTCTGCTTCCCTGCTCCGTCGAGGACGTCGCTCTGCTTTCCTGTCCCGCCGAGGACAACGCTCTGCTTTCCTGCACTGCGGAGCCCATCGCTCTGCTTTCCTGCTCTGCTGTGAACGTCGCTCTGCTTTCCTGCTCTGCCGGGTATGTCGCTCTGCTTTTTTGTTTTGCCAAGAACGCCGTGCGGTCTCCTGGCTCTGCTTGGGACATTCTGCCCAGGGGTCCAGGGCCGCCAATGGAGATGGATGTTTCATGGCACTCCGGGAGGAGTGCCTTTGGAGGGGGGTTCTGTCACGAGTTCCCCTTTAAGCAGCGCGCTGTGGAGCATGTGAGCGTGCGTGCATGAGCAGGTGCATGAGCACCTGCTTTTCCCTTGTTGACAATCGTGACATTTCGACATGTGCATTTGTTTGTTTCTTTTATGTCTCCTCCCCGTTCTGTCATTGGTTGTTGTTTCACGTGTGTCTGAATTGCCCTCAGCCGTCAGCCATTACAACGCTGATTATGTTTGTATATATACCGCATGCCTCCCAGCACACGGCACGGAATATTGAGTTATAGTAGAATAGTTTGGATAGATTAGATAAGATATAGTATTGTAGATTATTTCAGAGTCCTTACGATAGATAACCACAGTCACAGTTCATAGTTTCATGTTTCATGTTTCGATTCATAGTCATAGTCATAGTTCAGGTAATGTTTCATGTTTCATGTTTAGGTTCGTTAGTTTAGTTCACGCTGGTTTCTCCGCTACCAGTCCCTCGCTGTTGTTTATGTTTCATGTTTGGTATATCGACCCTGTATCCCGTGACCGCGACTTTGATTCCTGCCTAGCCCTGTGTATGCCTGTTTACCGATCGTCTGAACTTTGCATGTTACTGGATTAAGTTTTTGGATCACGTTTTGGATTTACCTGTCTGTGCCTCTCTTAAATAACACTGTTCATACTGCACTTGCATCCATCATATCTCCGTTACGTCACGATACGTGACACTAAAATTGTCCTGGACCAGAGATGAGAACCTCAGTTCTATGGTCTCTGTATTGTTCCATTTGACCCAGCATGAACTGAACACAGGATTTGTTAAGGGTCCTTGGACCCCGCAGATCGCTGCTTGCGGCTATATTTTTTTAATATGATAAATACTCCACGTATATGTATGCTTTTTATATGAAAATGTTTCAGTCTAGTATATTAGAAGCTCTGAAAATATTTTTATTACAAATTTTATAATGCAGCCTATACTGTATGAAAGTTCCATGTAGAGTTAAATGATACTTTACAACTTGCACCAACCTACAAGAATCCTGCAGAATATAAAAAGTATTTACACCTAAACATCTATTTTGTTTTCTTTTTATTCTGTTAGGAGGATTTCTTCTTGAGGATAAACTGGACATGGACACCTGGAAGAAATTCTGGTTCTGTAAAGGAAGATGTAAACACATGCGATTATAAACGTACAAATCAGATTTTTATTATTTGGCATATTGGTGAGTATCATATACATATAAATCTAAATATACATGTAAATATACATTTACATATACATATACATATACATATAAATCTAAATCTAAATATACATATACATATACACTGCAAAGGGTTTTAAAAGTTTAGCATTAATGTAATGTTTTTTTCCACCAATGTTGGTCTTTACGTGTGCTGCATTCAAAAGCATTTAGGCTGTGATTAGATGTAAAACATCGCTTCAGTACAAATGCCTGATGAGATCAGGGTGGACATTCCATCAGCTAGAGGAGGAGAGGATTAAAACTCAGTTTATACACAATCAGCTGCTGAAATCATTCACGCTTTATTGCTCATGTTTGCAATCAGGTTGTTTTCTTTGCAGTGCATTGTGGGTCATTTCTGCTCCTGGAGTCTACAATAACAATCCTCAAGATGGCCACAGACATCCAAACACAGAAAACAGAGACTTTCTCCAACACCTCAGATAATCTGATATTATATATATATATATATATATATATATATATATATATATATATATATATATATATATATATAAATATAAAACCCTGCTCTTTTCTCAGTAGGGATCGATATCTGTCCCCTCCTTACTGTCAGTCCCCTAAATAATAATGCTTTCTTTTCTTATTTATATAAAAAGCAGAGCTCTATTAGGATGTGAAGTGATTAGCTTTTAGCCTTTGGCTGTGCAGCAATATGACAAACCCCATCATTAAACTCTGCGGCTCACGGTGAAGTTTTAAAAGCAGCCATTAGGAGATTTTCTCATCCAAATCGAGGGACACTCATCCTCAGACTCCTCTGTCCTCTTTTATCATTTATCAAACATGAAACTCACCACGCGTGATAACGGCCTTACCATCACAGGCCATCGCCCCCTGCCAATTTGTAATAAAATCAATTCTAGGTACAAATCTCTCAACCATGCGGCTGCTCTTATAAGACTCTTATGAGTTCTATAATGGTTTTCTATTTCCTGTCTGGTGTTCAGTATGGGGAATTATATCACCATCAATGGCTCATGGTAGATCCAAAGATTATATTTATTTCTCCATAGTAAAAAAAAAAATATATATATATATATATATATATATATATATATATATATATATATATATATATATATATATATATATATACTTAGTCTAGGCTAGACTTTATGGAAACACTTATTTCTCAGAATCAGGTAGCATTCCCTTTAAAGAGCTTCTGCAATTTTCATACCAGTATAAGACTTTTTCCATGTATGATACACGTAATATTTACTATAATACACAGATTATACTATATCAAAAAATATAGCTCGATAACATGACAAGCTTCAAAACCGAGAGTAAAGAGAGTCTGCTGATGGAAGGACTGTTCATAGCTGCTCTAACGTAAGGGCGAACAGGAACAAATTTCTTCTATGTAACTACAAATAGATGTGTTATAGGTAAAACACTTGGGGACGTGCTGTTATAGGAAAATAATCAACATCAGGGTGCAAACAGTAACTCCTCTTCATCACACCACCGTGTCACTCAGTGTTGGAAATGAGAGCATGAGAAACACTGCTGTAATGACAAGAAGAACGGGAGGAAGAAGGGATTTGTGTGAGACGTGTTCACAATCACAAACCACGTCAAGTGCATTAATTACAGCTTCTAAGGGCACTCAGAACGAGTGGCCCCACATGCTTTAAACCCGACTGATAGAATTTAAAGTGCTGCAGATTCCCGAGGCTCAACATTCATAATAGAAGATCGAGTATGACATTTCTGGCACTTGACCTCTCCTCAGAACAGAGAATTCATTATTGTGGAGCGTAGAAGAAAGTCAATGAACTCCAACACCGAGCACAAAGATAAAAATCAGATTCCTCTCTTTTAATCAGGTCATGAAAACTTACGCGTGAGGATGAAGAAAATAAAAATGCTCTTACTGGAAAATCCTTGAAATGATTACAATGAAAATGTATTACAGTCGAGTTAAATCAAGCCTATTTGAATTGATTTACATTTACATGTATTCATTTAGCGGACGCTTTTATCCAAAGCGACTTACAAATGAGGAAATACAAGCAAAGCGATGTATCAAGCGGAGAACAGTACGAGTCGTGCTACTGTACACGATTTATAATTGAGTTCTAGAGAAGCAGAGTGCAGAGTCGAGGTGTAAGAGACAGTGTAGTGTTCTTTAATAATGTGGGGTTGGGGGTGAAGGTTAGGGGTTAGTTAAGTGTTCACAGAAGAGGTAGGTCTTTAGTTGTTTTTTTTTAAATAGTGACGGATTCTGCTGTCCAGATTGAAGTTGGAAGTTCACTCCATCACTGAGGGACGGATTTACTTTGGCATTGCTTGTATTGCATTTCAAACTCTATGTATATCTCATGTCTGAGAGAACATCAGCATATAAATAATACAGAGGCAATACTAACAATTTTACTGATATTAATTTTATTTCCTGTGGCTCAGAGAGTATAATACCCATAATACACTGCACTACAAATCCATATTTATGTAGATGAGACCCCAAGAAATGTGTACTCTTTTATTAACTTAGAATTTCATGGACTTGATGTCTTGGTATCTTCTTGCATATCTTCGCCATTAAACTAAATTGAAGGCTCAGTTTACAAAATTTTGCACAGAAATATTTATTTTTTGTTAAATCTTTCCTCTCCAGGGTTTTGTACTGTTTCCATATGTCAGTTACTTGCTAATTATGGTTTTCAAATCAACACAAGCGCGAGAACTTACATCAGATAACGCAATCCAGCTAAATTATCCCAGTTCTCAGATGAGTTTGACGAACAGGATTATCTTATTTGGAATTAGCATGATTAATAGCTCTGGCATCTTGGATTATTGTGTGTGTTTTTAATGCTGAAGAATGGCTCTTACGTACACTCTTTTCAGTTTAAATCTCCTCCATCAATCATAAGAATCTGTGCTTATATCTGAAATCGCAGAGCTGAGATAGCAGAAAAATAGGAACAGGAGTACTTATCATCTGAGTGCAAAAGATCTATGACTCAAATTTCAGGGCAGTTTGTGTTGAGAAAACTATTAAAGCTGGACTTTTAACGCAGCAGGAAAGCGACACTGCCGTAAAACACCGCTGTTCTTATTACAGCAGCAAAAGAAGACACTGATGCTAATCTGCACATTTATCCCTCAACGTTCTTAAGGTTTTATAGCAATACAACTGAAGCATTATATATGGAAAGTGCATGAATAAATTTGTTCAGTGAATGGTGTTAGATTTTCGATTTGGATAGAAGTTAGATTTCTCCAAGGATTAGGAAATAAATTCATTAAATACTGTAATATACTCTCCACTCCTACTGAATCCCTGAGAGTAACGTGACAGAAATTATATAATAATTCAGTGTCTTGTTGAAGATATTAATATTGA